>NC_142376.1:15722500-15962500 GCF_059441005.1 Hippichthys cyanospilos | reverse complement strand
CGATAATCTTGTATAATTAAGTGTATTTAGTGAAATTTGCTGATGAAGTCACAGTTTTTAGATTTAAAAAGTGTGTAAAAAATAGTGCAACATAAATTAAGCATACATGTGTTAAATATGGCACCCAAAATCTTGTTTATTCATTGTAATTTTTAGAATTAATCAGATAATTAATCGGTAGTATTATTTTTTTCTGCCAAAAATTGTCATCAGCTTAAAAAAAATAACTGAACTTAAAAAAAATTAAACTATTGTAACATCATGTTTAATATTCTACCTTAAGAGTCCTTTCTCACTACCACTGCTGATATGATTGAATTTTTTTTTTAAATCATGCATTCAATACAAAGAATATGTAATACCATAATGAACCCTTTAATTGCCTGCTCAGCCATACTGTTTTTCACAAGTTTTTATTTATTTTTTTGGTGGATTAGTTTAAGGGTTTCTGCTCTTAGTTTTATTCAGCCAATTACAGAATTAATTGTACACTTTTATCAAAAAAATATTTTTTTAATAATCAATTCATGACTGTTTTTTTTAACTCTAATGAATCAAATTTTATATAAAACCTGTACGAAGGGTTTTAAGAATAAAAAAAAAACTAAAACATAAAAAAAGATTTATTTAAAGAACATTTATGCAGCGCTTTTATCACAGTGCCGAAGAACTCCTTTGTTTGGAGCATGCATCAATTTTTCTTAAACCCGATAAACAACGTCTGGCCTTCTCACGTTTAGCAGTGTGTTTTACAGACATCTCATGCTGTGCAGTGACAAGAAATCTTCTGACGTTCTGCCTATTGTTTTTTTTGTTTTCATTTGTTATTTTTGTTTTGTTTTTTTTGTTTGTTTTTTTTTTTAATTGTAAAGAGTCTTTGTGGACACCCTGGGAACATGTCTGTCTCTGTAACTATTCCAAACAGGTACAAAGCAAGCAAGTGTCAAGTGAACTGCACTCGTTGTTAAAGTTGCTGTAAAGTCTTTGTAAGCCAGTGGTAAAAGTGTTAGCAGCCCCAGCCAACAATGCGCATTCATTGATTTTGAAGGTTTAATGTTAAATGCCTTAAGGCGAAAAAATCAAATCTTTGTTCATGCTGAGCTTGGACTCACTAGTCTACACTTTTATTTAGTGTTTAATTTGAAGCTGTGCCACTCTGCAAAGTGGCCCCATTAGTTTGGTAGAACCGGGACTAAGGGGGTCTCGAACAATTTTAATTTGTAACAGCTGGGGGCATGTCGTTGATCATTGGTCTCAGTCACGTACTGTATTCACTTGACTTTCTCTTCAGATGCTGCACTCCACAAACCTGAGCCGCTCTCAGAAGCCACTGAGATGGAGTACCTGAGGAAGGTGCTGTTTGAGTACATGATGGGACGAGAAACAAAAGTACTATTTTACTTTTTTTGTTTTTCTCCTTCTTAGATCATTGTGCATATACAGTTCACTGAATTTTAGCCCATCCCCGCAAAATATTGCTGGAATGAATTGTTGCCACTAAAGAAGTAGTTCAAGTATTTCCTTGTTTTCTCATTGCTGGAGTATGGTTTGTTATATTTTATGGCTCTATAAAAAAAATAAAAATAATTGAAATAAACAAAACACAACCGTGGAAGCTATAAAATGTAGCGATTAGGGGAAAAAAAAATCCCAAGAATGGATACAAACTTCCTCATAAACTTTGATTTGTTCTCATGTTTCATTTATTGTGGTAAGGAAGTTCCCATCCTGGTGAAAACTGGTTATTCGATTACCAAAAAGAAACTGAAGATACTATCTTTTGACAAGACATTTTTATGACTCGACCACAACAATACTTTACAAATAAAAAAAAAAGGCTTAAGTGTGTCTGTCTGCCATTATTACTTTTAACCCAAAGCATGAGGAAAAAAAATGTCAGTGTGTATCTTACTTTCCATTTTATGTACGGGAGACAAATGTAGTTTTGACTTTATTGGAACATTACCTAATGACACAAGAGGCTGCACACAATGTGGCAACATCTTAATTGCCATTGATCCCTCTAATTAACAGTGCTGTTGACATGGTCCTAAAGTCAGCGGGATTTTCCCAGCAGTTTCCAGAGAACCCATGTTTATAGCAGCATGGTAGCCTTCCTTGTGTGCAGGATGTCCTGGAGGCAGACTGTGAGCACATGTGTGTTGCATGACGCACACATTTAAAGAACCACTGCCTTTGTTTTTTGTTAGCGAAGCAGTTGGGTTTCTCTATGCAACAACCCTGTTCTTGATTATCCCCGTGTTTATGGCTTAGTGCATGCACCCTGGCAGATAGGCCTGGTGTTGATTATGCACGTAAAGATTTTTTTTCCTTCTCACTTAATCATTTCTGAAATATCTTCCTTTTTTTTTAATTGGTTGAGGGCATCACATGGACATTTTGTCCTGTTGAATTGTGGTAAAAGTATGTTACTACAATGCTATAAAAAAGGAAAAATATACATGTTCTGATGACATCATAAAACGATTGATTGTGTTCAACTTTTATTTTGGTGTCACTCACAGACAATGGCCAAAGTGATAACGTCCATGCTCAAGTTTCCTCCAGACCAGGCTCAAAAGGTTTTGGACAAGGAAGAGTCCAAAGCAATGGTAGGAGTATTCTTAGATTTTTCTTTTTACTTCGACTGTTGATGTTACTAATTTGCATAGGATATGAATAAGTTATGTAGAAAGGAATTAGAGCACAGCTCTTCTGCCAAGTCAGGATAAAATGTTGGTCCCCACTGATTAATTGGGCAGACGATCATGGCCCTTCACACATTGCCCCCCTATGGTAAAACAGAATAAATCTCATCTTTTGTAAACGTTCATATCCGTAAGTTATATATTTTGTGCGTTAGGTTAAGTGTGTTTCAGATTTCCCTCATTGTGAGTGGTCAGTGAACACCTCTCCAGTTTAAAGTTGAATGCGCTCAAAGCAGTTGTTTTTCCTTTTTCCTCAATGTGGTTCGAGTAAAATTTACCATAAATACTCAAAGTTGAGCAGCGTCAGTGTTTCACCAAGTTTATGATTTTGTGTATATGCCAAAAGACTGCATTTAATCAATGAGTCAAATGGAATACCTTTTCATGTTCTCTTAACACTGCACTCTTAATTGAATAGGCTGGAGACATCATAACTTTTACATGATCCTCTCGGTTTTTAGTAATATTACTGTGTGTGAAGGAGGATGAACTCAGACAGCGGTTCAGTCTGCTTGCTTCTTTTACTGAAAATAATGCCCTAACAACCTCCGCTAACGCGAGCTGCTGTTAGCGGCAATAGGTCCTGGCTGCTAACAGCCAACTGACATCCCCCCTCTAGCTCGTCGCATTATGGTAGTTATTGCAAGTAAGAATACGGCTGATATGAAAATGCACATATTGTTCAATTTTTTAAAGTTACCGTTTATAGGATGCCCCCATACTCTTGGCTAAATTGCTTCAAAATTGAAGCATATATAGCATTTCAAAATTTCAAACGGGGTGTTATAAAAACTTTAATTGAAAAAAATAATTTCTAACTGAAACACAGATGTATAAATTGAAGAATTTACTTGGCGATTAAGGTTTTTTTTTTTTTTTTCCTCCTCCCAATGAAAACTCTCGGTATAAGGCACACTGTCAGCATTTGAGAAAATTGCACCTTTATTGTGCAAAATTAGGATTTATTTATTTATTTAATCAGATATATTTTTCGCCGTCCTTGAGTGTGAGGATTTCTTTAAAAATACATTAGAGGTTCAAGATGTGAGTGTAGAGGTCATATTTATGTATTTATTTTTCCCAGAGATAGAGTTGTAGCAAATAGACGTGAAGCTTTGTTGTTTCTGTTGTTACAGAATACAATGTAAATACTGTGTAGACACTCCATGTTTTTTTTCTCTGCAGCATTGGTTGAGCGTCTGATGCTTTGAGATGAAAATCATCATACTGCTGCTGCTGCTGAAGGGGAAGACTGCCAAGGATTAGATTAAACTTCTCTCTGCGTTACTTACGTGTTTGTGTATGTATGTGTGTATGGGTGGCTACACACTGAGATTTTAGTGTGCTTTGTATAGTTTGGAATGTGTGAGTAACACTACAAGTATGAGGGAATTCAACCACAAATCTTCCATAAATCTGCATTTTATTTGAGATTGTGTGCTTTAGAATGTATGCGTTTTATTCCTTGTCTTTATACAGACTGGCGTGTGCAATAAATGGTACTGTCATTACATATCGAGGGCGACACATTTGATTTATAGCTTTTCTTGTGCTGCACTGTCTGTTTCACTTCCTCTGCAAACCTGTAAGCGACCCTTTACCTCTGCCCTCACTACATATTTAAGTTAGCCGTCTCTTGACTCATTTCTTCCCAAAGCTTTGTATTCCATCCCTGACCCAAACGACACTGTAATTTGTATTAAAATGAAAATTGTACCATAGGGCTCTATATAACTTGCTATACGTTTTCTGTATAACAAATTAAATCTTATTTACGGAATACCCTCTCTGCCTGAGCTTATCTATTTTGTATATCAACTGAAGTTTGTTGTCCTTGAGAGAATATGGCATTGGTTTTCATCTTTCAATACAACCACTCACAGCAGGGAGCAAATTTACTGCAGGGCATAAATGAACCCATAAACATTTATAGCAGCCATACGCTGAAAAGAATTAGACCCCAAACACCTGCACATTATTCTGGCCTGATTTCACTTAAGTAGAACAGGAATGCATGCTTATATATGTACTCTATACTGCATATAGCCATCTACTTACTTAACAGTGTTAAGAATTTTCTCCGTAAGTTTTAATTGGGTAGAAGGAGTGGAGCTCTCCTGGATGCTGTGGAGCATGAAAGTGTTAAAATGAATGGGCCACATAAACCAGCACTTTTTTCTCTAATATGTATGTGTGTGTATATATATATATATATATATATATATATATATATATATATATATATATATATATATATATATATATATATATATATATATATATATATATATATATATGCTCTAATTTTGATTTGAATGTAATGCAACAAATGTTTGTTCACTATGTTGCTTTCAAATGTAAAGGTGAAGTATTTAATATTTACTGTGGAGTGTTTGGGAAGGTACATACATTTTATGGCTTGCTAACAGGAAGCTGTTTTCGCGCCTTGTTTTGACTAGTGTTCCTGTGGGGTTTTCCACAGGGATGGAGGCAAGGCGTCTGTCTGCTAGTTATAGAACATTACGATTGTTTTTTAAAGACGTTTTTCATCGTTTAACTTTTGATTTCTTCTTCCAAATACGATTAACTTGGTACGTTCAATCAACTGTTTGCCGTGCCCAACCATGTATTATACAGGAATTTTTGTTTGTTATATACAGGCTGTATCTCATGAAGAAAAATCCCTCTTCTCGTATTGTGAAAGGGTTTGCACTCATTGTCAATATATAACCGTTAGAGGGCGGCAATGCGCTCTCAACGCATTGCCAAAGGAAAGCACGACCTTTCAAAATTCACGTTTGAATCAATGTTTTTTGCAACCCCGACCATCCACATTATTCCTCGCATTGCCTTTTCAAAGTAAAACGGATGGCGACGGGCTCACTGCCGTTACATTTATCAAACACATGTGCTTTTACTTTGTTAAAACCTTTGACCACTTCCTAGCCCGCCTCTGCTACTTCACGTGAGTTTGATGTTGGACGACCGCGTTTAACTGTCTGTCAGAGCGCAGCAACTTTATCAGATGGACTCAGAATGGAGAGAAGCTGACGTCCCGTTATTCTGTCTACTGTTTACTTTCCTCCGCGAAGCTTCTCTTCATGCCATTGCGACACACGTCCTAGAATAGAGCGGGAAAAAGCTTCACTTTATTTTGATAACTGGTTGACCCGCGTACAAGCGACTTATCCTGGTTGTTTTTCCTTCCCGCTTGGACACATTTACTGCGTAATTACGCACAATACGCGAAAGGGAATGGCTCCACGTCGCAGACAAAAAACGGGATTACAAACAATTTTGCACGTGTGCCTCTGTATTTCAGTGGTTTTCTCTTACAATATAGACTTGGAACATCCTTTGGTGTTCCGTGGACCTAATTCTAGTTTTTTTGGCTACTCTGTGCTGGAGCATTATCATGACAACACGCGCTGGTGAGTTCCATTTGACACTTTTCCTGCTTTTTTTTCGTAATTACATTTCAGTAGCTCAACTTCAGGTGAAAGTAAGAGGGACAAATAGCACGTATTAAACCGTTTTGTTAATCTTTTACCGCATGTTTAACCCACTGAATAAGACTGTTGAACGGTGAACGGGGTGCTTTTTATACTAACTTGACCATTTCTTATTGTCTCCCTCGCCTGATGTATTCAGGGTCATAGTAGGGGCTCCGAGGGCCAACTCAACGTATAGTAGTTCTGTGCACGCTCCTGGTGCTGTGTTCAAGTGCAGAGTCCACAACAACCCTGAGCGCCGCTGCACTGAGATGGACCTGGGAAGAGGTCAGTCAAGCTTGTAGAATCCACGCCACAGCCATGTGTTAAGTTGAGACAACATGCTTTCTCAAATGAAAACTCCTCAAACACATGCTCACCTTCCAAAATCTACATAAACGCCCCCAAACATCTGTTTTATTTTAACAGAATAACACAGCCCTTTACTAGTCTTTTCTCTTTAGTGCATAACTCGTAACATTCACATGACACGAGAAGCTTCTGTGTGCAGAGGTTTTCTCACTACTTGCCTGGATAAACATGATTTATTCCCCGGCTAATATTTCCTGTGCTTATGAGCCAAAAAAGCTGAGCTTCTACCACCCACCGTGCACCTTCATTTTTCTGTTCTTGTGCTGGAAAACGCCAGGGTGCATGCATGGCTTTGATATAATCTGTGCGTCACCAAAAACACATGCTGATTTACAGGAAGTATTGTCTTGAGCATTTCAGACATAAAAGTGTCAAAATGTGACTAACCTACCCCCCTTAGCTTTATTTGGAACTAGTTTTGATATATTTATGAGAAAATGTGTTTGGCAGACAGAAATCATTGCAACACGTCTTTTTTTTTATTTATATAAGCATTTGGTAAGATTTATTAAACCAAAACCAATATGAACATATATTTTATCGTGTTAAAAAAAACATTCAGTGTCATGCATTCATCTTATTGCAATGCAATTAAACCTCCAAAGACTTTCAAGATGTCCATTTTCAATTTGAAAACTGTTTTACACTGGTAATCTATTGATTAGAATTAATTGGCCCTAGGTGCTCTCAGGGTCAACTCTTCCTATAGTATTTCTTGATAGTTTACATACCGCTGAAGTATAAGGAAAACAAATGTACCATTTGTGTCCAAAATAGTGGTATTATTACTCATATTAGCCATTTTGCTTCATTTTAGCACCTAGTTTGTAAAGTTAGCTTGTGAATGCTACATTTAATTGGTCAATGGTATTAATCTTTTTTTTTCCCCAAGCAGCCAAACATTCATTTGTCTTTACAAATTTGATTTCCTGTTTTGTTTAACATTACACCTTTTTTGTTTAGACGACATCCTTCTTCACATCAAAACATCAAAGAAAAAGCAAAACATTCTTAAGTAGATTACTATTTGGACAATTCTGAATATTTGTCAACAATAGTGATTTTAAATTCGGTGGTTTAAACCTCTACTTTTCTTTGTTTTTTAGGCCAATTTGTCTTGAGATTACACTGCACTTATTATTATCTTAGTTTGCAGCTGTACAGCTACTTAGCGACCACATTTCAACAAACAACTTGCTTGTTTTTCAAGCAACAGGATATTGTTTGCCAAGCTGACAGGACAAGACACAAGAATCTGACAATAGCGGACACGTTTTTTCCTGCAAGACCTTCGTTGTCTGGATGTTGTGACGTATGCAAAATGTTGTCATTGTCCATCAGGAAATAAGCCCCGAGAGTCGTGTGGGAAGACGTGCCAAGGGGACAGAGATGACGAGTGGATGGGAGTAAGCCTGGCACGTCAAAACAGAGCCGACGGCAAAGTACTGGTAAGTTGATTAATGAGAACTGGACATGATTAGAGCAACATCATTGTTTCAAAAAATAGTCCCACCATGTGGTTTCACATCACTTCTTGGTATTTTCTCTCATTAAGACAATAGTTGCCTTCTATAAGTTGCTTATTACATGCCTGGGGCGTTTTAGTTCTATTAATTTTTATTTATATACAGTGGCACTGAATTATAACTAGTAACATCATGGGACTTTTTGTTATATGGCGTACTTTATGTAAGACTGGTTCTCATGTAATGAAGAGACCGAACTAGATATTCACATAGAGGAAAAAGAGAGAAATTTGTATTCTAATGGTGAGACTTCTATATTTTAGTCAGCAAGGACTTGATTTGGAAACAAAAGGTGCCACAGATATCAGAGGAAAAACACTGCACACAAAAATTTGGAAATCAGGACTGTTTTGGAGAGTCACCTTTTGATGTTTTAAATATTTATTTTCATTTTTATGTTTATGCGGGATTCTTTATATGAGAAGTATTATTTCACATACGCATTGGTGTATATTTTCTTTCAAATTCAGCTCATTGTTTAAAAAAGTTATTGTGACAATGTATTGTAAAAAAATTGCGATAATTTGGTGGTAGAAAGTTGATCAAAATTAATTAATTAATTCATCATTCATTCATCATTCATTCATTCATCCATTTACAATATGCACAGTTAACTGAACCAATCAATTGCAGTGGCCTGGTCAAAGACAAAATGCCAAGGCTTTTTTTTTATGGGGTGGGGGGGGCAGTCTAGCCCTGCTTTCATTCTTTTATAAATATGTGAACAGTGGACATCAGGCCCTCTAAATCAGAGGTCCCCAACCGCAAATTCGCAACCTGGTACCGGTCCGTGGATCGACTGGCACCGGGCCTCACGCAAAATAATGTTTTGTAACTGATTTAGTTGATCCTTTTACATTTATAGATCTGTGCTTTGTATGGCTTGATCTTTGTTTTTTTGGCGCCACTGTTGATATGAGATTTTGTAGTGAGGAAGGATAGCGTGGCTTCAGTTGAGAACACTGTCAGACAAACGTTGTTCTGTTTGTCTGTGAAATCTGCTTCTTCAAGCCCCCTCCCCACCCTAAATAAAAATCACAAGCGTTGACCGGTCTGCGGTGATAAAGAAGTTGGGGACCCCTGCTCTAAATCATTGTGTTTTATTTTTTCAAAACATATACAATGAAAGGAGCTGATTGGCCTTGATTGCAGTTGGCTTTAACGCCTCCCACAGTGGTGCAGGCCTCCATCTCGCAGATCCGCCCATCTCTTCTTGTTAGTGAAGTTACCAAAATTGGGTCTAATCTGTCTTTGTGCACAAATACGCCACACACCACTCTGAATTTGTGGAGGTTGTGAAAATAGAGCCCAAAGTGTCTTAATTGGCTCTGTAACTGCTCTGAGATGTTAACATTCCAATTAGGGGAGCAAGGACTGCCAAAAGAAAATAATTCAGCTTCTACTACAGATAAGCAAAAGCAAAAGATGGGTTAAGCAGGTTTGTGTAGGCTTCAATCCCTTTCCCCCGCTTTCAGTTGATAGTCCAAACAGGCAAAAATGGCCTTTAATAGGCACACATTTTTCTATTTTTAAGTCCTAAACAGGCAAGATATTGCCGGATTTTGTGGATGTAGATTTTTTGTATTTTAGAGTGTAAGCAATGGCTGTTATGGACGCTTTCGACCGTTTTACCTGTTTAGACTATTGGCCGAAAACAGCCGCTGTGCCCAGTAAAGTGTTAATTGACCTCAAAGCCCCTCTTGTAATGGGCGGCAAGGGAATCATATCAGTCAAGCAGGACAGGGTTAAAGCGAGTTTTAAAATCATTGTGAGTCACTCAAATTTACAGTAAATAGTCAGTGATTCAAACACCCTCCTGGCTGCCTTTCACCTCAAGAGACGAAAAATTAAAGGAATTCAGGATTTTTCCCGGGCTTGTTCAACCTTTAAAAAGATATTTTTAGACACACCGAGGGAATCTCTTTGACCGTCATTTGCATCAAACTATTATGCCTGACTCCAATGTCAGGAATGTTAGTGAGAAGTTACACAGCCTTTGGCTGTAATGTGTTGCAGCTGTCTTTCTTGATAGGTATATGATAAAAGAAAGGTGCTGACTATTCAAAGGCCATGTGTAGCTAAACTGATCGAAAGACCATTTCAACAATTTTTTTCTCTCACCATCCTACTGAGGTCATGTTGAAACACATCAGGGGGGAATTGGCTGCTTGGCAGATGTTGGCAGACAATATGCTCTGGTGACAGGTTCATTGGAGACTCTTTTAAACTGTGATTTTGATTGTGAGTACAGTGTAAATGAGCGTTTGCCTGTACGTGCTATGGCCATACAATCTCATAACCCAAAGTTAGCCGGATAAGGCTCCAGCTCACTTGTTCGGCCGACGGGGGGCATATCATGGAAATTGCTAGTGACACATGAGAATGCAAGTCGAGATGCAGTACGAAAGAGCTGAAATGGGTGACCAAACCCAAACCCATCCTCATTCTAGCTTTCTCTCTCTCTCTCTCTCTCTCTCTCTCTCTCTCTCTCTCTCTCTCTCTCTCTCTCTCGCTCTCTCTCTCTCTCTTTCTCTCGCTCACTCACTCACTCACTCACTCACTCTCTCACTCACTCACTCACTCACTCACTCACTCATTCCTGTGTTTATAGCGTTCTGCCTTTTACAGTGCATCTGATCTAGTCAACCGCCATACGTCTGTGACCCAAATGATGAACAAGTAATATAGGAAATGAATGAATGGTTATTGCAAGTTTGAGCAAAAATATATGCCTAAAATATTGACACAGTAATTTTTAATACAATCAACCTTTTATACTGTTCATAAAGTGTCCATTACATTGCATTGCATTTATCTGAATGGAAAAAAAAATAGATCCATACTGTACATACTGGAAGCAATGGGACCGAGTTAACTCCACAAAATGAAGAGGAATCAATACAGTTTCATGGACCAAATATTAGAATTCAGGTTGTAAATGTAGGTGAGTGCTTCTGATGGTATTGATATCCGCAGATAAGGTCTTGCTGGACCTATCGCCCAGCCACTGGCAATCATAAGTTGTGACTTTGCAGCTCCCTCAATATTATACAGTAGACAGCATAAGTAGTGTAAGCGATCCTGTGTTATCGCAGTAGTGAACGAGACGTTATTCTGCATTTTACAAGCCAGTGTATCATACAAATGACTCTTATGTTGTTTTAGGGTCAAATTCTTGTTGCTTTAGGCTTTTGTATTCCTTCACTTTGATACAATTCCTCCTCACTGCATTTTCATTGTTGTAAGGGCTGAATTGAGTTATGCACCCTGCAGAGTAGAACTGCTGCCTTCATTGAAGAAGGTTCCACATCCTCTGAGACCTACTGACTCCAGCTCAGCGCGAGAGCGTCTTGTGCAAATACAATGCTGTCAAGGTCAATCTGCTTTCTGTATACACATTAAACAAGTAAAAGTAGTGTTTTGTTTCCTGCAGGCCTGTGCCCACCGTTGGAAAAACGTCTACTACGACTCGGAGCATATCCTCCCGCACGGATACTGCTCCATCATCCCGCCGAATCTCCAGGGCAGAACGCAGCCCCTCATCCCATGTTATGAAGGTACAGTAGACCACTTGACGTGGAAGAATTTCTGATTTTGTCTCTGTTGTGCCCTACCCTTCCTCACCATAGCCCAGCATCATTTTTGCAGCATCATTTTACTCAATGCATAAAGCACAGACAGTTATATGAATTGGAACCTCTAAAAGCAAATACAATCAGTTGCTGACATCCAACATCTGATTCTATTGCATCGGTTTCCCCCAGGTCTAACCATTGCTAGATATTTTTCTTAAGCTGTAAAGCCAATTGGCTTTAATAATTGTGTTGTACAATTCAAATAAAGAAAGAAAACAGGTAGGTTTGTGAAGCACTGTTACCGACTGGTGTGCCCTAGATATTGCTGGAATTCATATTATGTACAGTACTTTCATTTAGCTATCTGCTAGTTACATAGTATCAACTTGTTGAAATTGAAACATGCTTGTAATTGGTATTTGCTCTTTATTCGTGCTCAAAGGCAGATATTTTTCTGCCAAGCAATAATTTCCATTTAATGTTCTATGTTGCCGTCACCCTTTACGACTGTCAACGCTGGCTCTTTTCCTTGGTGGCATCACAAAAAATGCAGGGGAAAAAAAAGGCCAAAAACAGTAAAACAGAGTTAATGTGTCAGTTTCATATGATGATGGATTGGAATGTTGTTGCACTTTTGAGGCATATTCTTTCAGAAATCTTAAGTTGAACTTCAAATTTGATCACTTCTGGATCTTACAGCTCAGAAGTGCTAGTATTTATTTTGATGTGATTTATGTAGGGAATAGAGACCCACGGGCATTGTATATGTTTATTTTAAAAACACCTCAGTCATCTAGGGGACCCAACTTGTTTACTACTTGTGCAATTCCATTTGACTCAAGTGGTGTGCATGCATGGATTCATCACAGAGCCGCACATCTGCTTTTGAGCCTCTGAAAACAGGTAGCGTGAGGTGTGATCTCCCTCCGCAAGTCCAACAAAAATTCACTTACAAAGTTGAAAGTGTTTGTTGATTTGGTCAGTCCTCAATTGTGATATGATAGCCCCTACCCTCTATTCTGAAAGATTTTACTCCATGATGTTCACTTCCTTGCATAACTTCCAGTCTGCAGTGGACTTGCGTTTTGTGTCGTATTCAACTTACTGCGCATTTTACGCTGATCCAAGTTGGGCTTTTTTTGTAACCTGAGAGCGTCCCCCCTCAAAGTGAGTGGTCTCGTTGGATGTTGCATGGCTCCTTTCTGCCTACGCGCTGCTCCCCCCGATTCCTCTTGGATGTGACCAGCTTCTTGACTAGCTCCATATGGAATGCTGAGAGAGAGAAAACTGCAGTAAATGTTGGATCAAGCACACAGTGAAATAATTTGTGGTTTGTTTGTGTGTGTGTGTGTGTGTGTGTGTGTGTGTGTGTGTGTGTGTGTGCGTGTGTGTGTGTCCAGATTATAAGCAGAAGTATGGGGAAGAGCACGGCTCCTGCCAAGCTGGGATAGCGGGAGTTTTCAGAGAGGTCAGTAACAGTGCTTGTTCATCTTCTTAATCTCTTTAACGCATACAATAAACAAATGATGTTTATTAAATGTTTCCATCCTGCATAATTTATATGACTCTTCAACTAATTGCTCTGCTCAAAGCATTTTATTTGAACACTGCAAGAGTCTTTTATTTTTTTTACTTCTTGACATTGTGGGATCATGAGAGAGAACTGTACTTGTAAGATGGATAGTACGCCATTCATGTTGCCTGATAACTGCAATCTTATGTTTTCATTGGCTGCTGCGGCCGCTCTTCGCCTCTGGGGGTGCTTCCCCCAGATAAAATGATTAAGAAAACACAAGTTTCCCTTTTCTGTATATAGCGGGGATGCACGACTGATGGATGACATCATCCACCTTTGCACAATAGCTTTTTGTACCGCACTCTATGCTTAAACAGCCTGCGTGAAGCCCAAGTGAGCGGAACAGATGAGGTCCAATAGAGTTTTCTTTGAAATGTGCTGTAGAGGTTTGAAAATGTGTGCGTATAACGTGGTGAACGTTAAACTGTGACCGACATTAGGTTTTCGATACATTTGCAATGCGATTATTTCCCGATGGTGCTCAGAAGCAGCAAGTCTGAAATTGCAGTCATAATCAATTTAGTCAGTGGTGATGACAGACTTGTCTTTGTTTGGAATTAATGTGACTTCCTTGGAGAAGAAAATGTGATGTTTGAAATGATCTTACTACAGTAAGATACTAGAAGTACAACTGATTGAAGCTGTCATTTTTAACTTTCACGAAAAATACTGAACACATTCAGTTCCGTAGACCTCATTACAGATTAATTTGTGAATATGCATTACATAGATCAAACTTTTTACTTATAATTATTTGGCAATTGACAAACAAACAACACCATCATTCCTCCTGATCTCTCCTGATGGTCAAAACTAAGAATCGCAGCAAGCAATAGGTCTCAATTGCAGCAGAAAGTAAATTATTAGAACTGCAAGTGTGAAAGAAAATAAAAGACTGTAGCCACTGTTGTTTGTGTGTACAAATGTTTTGATCTGCCACAATAACGCAATGTATGTTTTTTTTTAAATGGTTGAGGGTTTTCTCAGAAATTTCTAGGTTAGACTATTTTAGATTAGATTTAATTAAAGATTTTAATTAATTACTCAGTTTTTCAAATCTCTTGACATCACTATTTTAAATGAATAATGGATTTAATAGTGAGATTTAACTACAACCAAGTAAGCGAAAAGCATCACTACTAATGAACAAATCTTATTCATGTGAATGATTATTGCGCGCCCCAGGAAATTGTCCTACTAGTGAGATCAAACACAGTACATGGACCTCATGCCATGTATTAAGAATATCAACCACTCAAATGGCATTCCTGTCCATTTTTCTGTTTTTTTTTCAAATGAATAGAGTGTTTTAAATGGGAGAAGTGAAATCATCAAACACTTCAACCTACAAAGGATCACTGTTGAGTTTTTTAGTCTTTTGAATGACAATCCACCCCCCACCAACAAGCCCTCTCTCCTGAAAGAATGTATGGAATTCCTTGAATAGATGTCCAACTGTTAAATCTCGGCCTCATCTGCACCGAGATCCATGGGCTCACCGGTCGCCAGATGTTTGGCATCTGTGACTGATTCCGATGAATGTGTGCGCGTGCGTGTGTGTGTGACAAGCCTACCATAAAGTGGTGTCGTAGTTGACACAAAATAGCAGGATGCTTTTTTTGTCAAGAGAAACACCGGGAGTAAAGATTCTACGTGCGGTCATTCTTGTTCATTCACCGGGTCACCGCTACAATGGCATCAAAATGTCACAGTGCAAAACAGCCTACAGCTGTCAATTTTGCACAGGCTCCGCATTCTCCGTCACACTTTTTGACCTCCGATTGGGCGGTTTAGCAGCGGATAGCGAACAAGCGTCTGTGGCCTTTGGTTAACCAAAATTTCACCCTGCAGCACTTGTAATTCACGGGAGAGAGAAATATGTGAATGAACGCGGTGGGGGTTCTTTTTTTAGGAGCTGGTGGTGATGGGGGCCCCTGGGTCTTACTACTGGACCGGGACAATTAAGGTTTACAACCTGACGTCTGACACATTCTACAGTCTAAACAAAGATGATGTTGACTCCCACAGATACAGCTACCTTGGTGAGAGGCTGTTAGTATGAATTAGTGTGGAATATAAAAGCCCAAATAGAGTCAGCTGAACTTAACTTGTGTGTGCAGGCTATGCTGTGACTGCTGGACACTTCTCCTCACCTAATGTGATTGACATAGCTGCGGGGGCTCCTCAGCACAACGGCAGCGGGAAGGTTGTGACCTCATCTTTCTGCTGTATTTTCTAGCTGTTGCCTATCGCATCACTGATCATGTTTTTTTGTTTTTTGTCTTTTTTTTTTTCCCCCGTCAGGTTTACATTTTCAAAATTGATGGAATGACTTTGGTGAAGAGTTTTCAAGCGTCAGGAAAAATGGTATGGCTTCATATTTAGTTAAAGTGCACACACTGATAGTCCTGTTTTAAATTATCGTGCGGAGGTTACCGTCTGCCTGAGGGGCCATGACATGAATTTATGTGATGCAGTTAAGACAATCTAATTTTATTTTAAACTGCAATGTTTGGATCTTTATTTAAGTGAAGTAGCTAATATTTTCCATACAGGAAACCAAAGATATGGTGGCTGTTACGAGCAAACGCACTGCAACCGCAGAATGCAATAAACTGGAATGAAGCAAACAAACAAACAAAAACAAAACACCTGCCCAAAAAACCCCCCAAAAAAACGAAGAACAAAGCTGCAATCACAAGAACAAAGTAAAAGCAAATTTACAGCAAATCAAGGACAGTTTTTCAAATCAAGATATTTAGAGAGCGAGAAGAGCAAGAGAGAAAATGGGTTTGGTCTCCCTGTTCAGCTCTTTCTGTCTAAATCTCTTACCTTTCATTCTCATATAATATGTCACGAGTAATTTCGCCAATATGATACAGTGAAAGTAGTAGTTGCACTAAAATATCATCAAGATAGGGTTAGACCCCACCTTTAACCTTTCTTAATCTCTGTACCGCTGTATGCCTATAATTTCAGTATATGCCTGGGGCATGGATTCCAGTTGAGACTTACTGACTCCAGGCTTCGTTGTGTTAGGTTGTTTGCAAATTTACAACGCAAAACAAACACAACAATCCTTGCAAATTTACACTTCGCCCCATAGTCAGGGCAGCATGACTGACAACTAGTGGTAGAAGAAGTGCACAGCACTTAAACATTGAAGGGTACAAATTACAAATGTATATAGGGGTACCTGTATTACATTGTAGAAATTACTCGTACCATGAGAAGAATTGGAATAAAACATTTCAGCAAGAAAGAGGGGAAGAGGGAGACCAAACCCATCCTGATTCTCTCTCTCTCTCTCTATTTTCTATAACTACATTTGCTTACTTGTGATTGTAACTGACCGTTCAATCCCCCCAGTGGCATCACTTCTGTTGTGTGGTGTCAGCTTGCAACATGATTATTCATTGCAGCTGTTTTCATCTTGGTTGCATTTGTTTTCTTTGAAGTCTGCGCCCACGTCACCTTTGTGATTGCATGTTTTCTGCATTGACATTTTCTATTGCGTTTGCATTTTTGTGTGCTAATCTCAGTTTCTTTTGCACCTTTGTTTTGTTTTGAGTTTTCCATTTTGATTTTGTGATCACATTTTTTGCTGTACTTTTTGCTTTTTTTTAATTATTAGGACATTTTCCATTCAGTAAACCCCCCATTTCTGTGTCCACCATCGGCCATGTGTAGGACTCGCTTAACATTGCATTATAATTGATATCTTAATGTGCATTAAAATTGAAATTAGTTAATCAGACTAACTTGTTGAATCTTTTTATTGTAAATGACACAAAACTGTCAAAAGCATTTAAGTTATGTTGGAACTACCAATTAAAAATATTTGCCAGTCCCGCGTATATTTTACATCATGAAAATATTTCATACCTTAGCTTGAAAAAAACCCCATCTTTTTCTTATTTAACACAGCATCTTAGAGTAAATATCAAATTAAATGTATCCATTAAAATTCCCTTTAAGTCAAGGTTATGTTGAACTGTGGTATGCCTTTGATATGGATGCACCTTTACAACAGAACATTCCATCAATCAGACTGTCTGCATGTCAATGATGAAATCGACAAAAAATGTCTGTGATCTGACCCAATGCTTTGTGGCTCGGCTTGGTTCCAGATGGGCTCTTACTTTGGCTCCTCATTGTGTGCAGTTGATCTGAACAAGGACGGCCTGTCAGACCTGCTGGTGGGGGCACCCATGCATACCCAGCTACGGGATGAGGGCCGCGTAACTGTGTACCTCAGCAAGGGGAATGTAAGTGGCAACCAATAATTAGCTCATGTACTGTATACCAGCTGAAAAGATTTTAAACATTTCTAAGAAAATTAACATTGGTTCCACCCTGGGGTTACTCTGTTCACATTCAGCTTCTCTTGAAAATAATTTCCTGCAATTTGTTTTCCCTACAACAACACACAAGTTATTTTGTTTCAGAGCTCGGCATGATTCCATCATGAGCTTCCGTTTAACATCATGAGTTCTTTCTCGATGTTTTCCTCACCGCCTGTCTGCATATATTTTTTCCCCCCAGGGGGTGATGGAGGAGCAAGCTATTTTGACTGGTGACAATGCTTACAATGCCCACTTTGGAGAGTACATTTCCTCGATTGGAGACATCGATGACGATGGCTACCAAGGTCAGAGTAAAGTAATAGCGTCACTCACAATTCACTTACTGAGTGGTTCTCGGGCCCGCATAGGGCAACATGGCTCAGGTGGTGTAGTGGCCATCAAGTAATTGGTACTTGTTCTGTAACCATTTTTTTGACAGTGCATTCAAGCATGTTCATTGAATGATAACAAGGCATGCTCACAAATTTCGAGTTTCTGCAAGTGATGTAACCGATTTTCTTGACTTAAAGGCAACCGCTTGACATAAATGTAATTTAAACTGTCATTCTGGCATTTTATTATTATTTACTGTCTTTTTTGTGAGCTTTTACCTAGCTTACCTGACCTGTGACCTGGCACACACATGTGGGGACGGATTGCTGCTAGTACTTATAAATCATGTTATAACCCATCATCATTATAACCCTCTTGATAGCAAAAAGAGCCAGACTGACTGACTGAGAGTTACCATTTAATTTTAAGGAGCCTATGTAGAAATATGTTTTTTATTAAAAACGAATGCCTTGTTGGGTCATAATTACTTAATTATTGCCTGTTAGAGACACAAACATTTAGGATTTCTTCTTTGGTATGCTTCAGTGCATTGAAGCTTACATATGTCTCTCTCTGTGAAATTGTGATATGTATGGCAGTGTTATTTACTTGCCATTTCCAGCACTTGTTGTGTCCACTCTCAGAAGCCGGACGATGGTTTAGAGCCACTAACCATTAATAGTCTATTAGGACACTAGCTTGTTGTTTGTGGCCTTGTTGTGTGCTCACCAGACAGAATCACGACCATACTAAAGCCGCAGTCTGCAATTTTTGCATTTCATTCGTATATTCTCCCCTTCAGATGTGGCCATAGGAGCTCCAAAAGAAGATGATTATGGAGGAGCTATTTATATCTATCACGGAGATGCCACAGGAATCATCAGTAAATATTCCATGGTAAGACATTGCAATGAATGTGCATTAATGCATGAATAATGTACAATGCATGATGAACTTCAAATGGAAAACATATGTTCGCCATGCATGTTGCAAAACAACTCTTGAGGTAATAGAGAAATGCCATTCGAATGCGATCTAGGGAGTTAATGTTGGTCTTCCAAAGCTCTTAACTCAGCTTTGACCCACAATGCAGTTCCATGCTGAAAATCACTTGTGTTATGCCACAAGCCATTTTAGACCATGAAGCATTAATCTTAATACTGCTGAATGGCTACAACAATATCCTACCACACATTGAGATGGGTTTATGTGTAAGTAATTTCTGGTTTTTGGATTTAGTGAAAGGAGTGATATAATATTGTCATTAGGGGGAAGCTTCCGGTTCACGGCGAGCTAAGCCTAATGTTCATACCAAAAACAGAGGCTTGTCTTTATTTTTAAGTTTTTTGGGGGGTACAGATTTGCATGGTACTAAAGTATTGCTCATGTATATATGTTGTATTGTAATTTTGCATGGACAATTAACACACTGTATTGATAGGCTGCGGGGTTCTCGCGATGCAGCATTAGGCTAAGTGTAACTGCACAAATGGTCAAGTGCCTTAGTCTGGCCTTGGTAATAGGCCAGACTAAAAATAGGCTACAATTCTATTCACAGTCATGTGATATAAATGAAAAATACACTAAACATTTATTTGGCCCATCAATGCGTTTTTTTCTTAGTGAATTTGATTTGCCCCTCGTTTTGTGGAAAGACGTAAAATGTGATTTTAGGACCACTCTTTTCCAAATCTGGACATGTTTTGAAAATAATTCTTTATTAATGACTGCTCTTTGACTCAACCCCGAGTGCTTTTACATTTTTTGCTGTGGAAAAACAAACACAAAGCAAAGTGAAAGTCTGACCAGTGTTCATGTTAACTTGAACTGCATGTTTTAAATGGGTGCTATCTTGTGTTACAGAAAATAACTGGGCGTAGTGTCAATCCTGGTCTCCAGATGTTTGGACAGGCAATATCTGGCAGTGTGGATATGGACGGCAATGGATACACAGGTAGAGTCATATCAGAAGAGATGGAGGTTTTCTAGAGTTCCCCAATCATATAAATGAAAACCTCCAAAACAAAAAATGAACATTAAATATTTGTTGTTGTTCTTTTCAAAGTCACAACTTTTGACCCGTATTCTTCTACAATAGCCTCACTTAAGACTCGTGACAGAGGCATTTTGTTGACAGCATTCCTCAGACAATATTGAATCTAAGGCAGAATGACCAAGTCGCAATGTTTCCATGTTTATCAGTTTGCAGGTGTACCGAGTGATGTCATATACAGTATGCTGCTATGTTTTGTTGCAGATGTCACAGTTGGAGCTTTCATGACAGATAGTGTAGTGTTACTCAGGTGAGGAATTGTTACACTTCAGGACAATATAGGTCAAGCAGCTATGTTTTTTTTTGTTTTGTTTTTTTTTACTTACACCTTTCTCTATTCCTGTCCAATTGTGGCAAAAGGTCCCGGCCCGTTATTACAGTGGACGTCTCCATCTTCTTGCCTGTGTCCATCAACATTTCTGTTCCTCAGTGCCACGAAGGCCAGAACATAAACTGTTTTGACATCACCGTCTGCATGCGCTTCCATGGAAGACAAGTTCCTGGACAAATAAGTAAGGATGAGAGAATAACAGTCGATTTCACACAGTTCATCAGATTCCCACAAATGATTTTTAATGCTTACAGAACACTAACGTGTGCTACTTTAAACACTTAACAATTGTTTCAGATTGAGATCAACATTTTTGCACCCTGTCTGCTTTTAATTCAGCACATTATGGGAAAATAATGTTGAAAGCCAAAAAGCCCATTTGGCAATGACTGGTGCTATTGCTCAAGTAAAATTCTTGCTTTTTGACCTTTTGTTGGTCATTTAAACAGAGGGAACTTTTTAAAGAAGGATCATGTTGAGCAATTCTGCCTGGACAGGAAGGAAGTCTGTGTGCTTAGCCTTTGCTGAGCGCTTATGGTGGCGTCGAGCACTGAGGTGCTGTCCTGTTCCAGTGTTTGGGTGCGGTCTCTCCCAGTTCCCAACCCCCCAGGGAATAAGAGCTGTGTTGCATAATAACTGCATACTAGCTTGCCGGAATAAAGCCCCTCTGTTTGGCCGTCTGGCAAAGCGCATGGAAAGTGCAGCGCCATGTGTTTGGTGACGTCCACAATGAAACCTTCGCTTGCCTCCTAGAGAGTGAGTGAGCTCATGGCTCGGCCTCCACTCGATGGAGGAAACAGAAGGTTTCGGTCCTACCTGGGCGTGTTTGCCACCCCGCCCAGTGTTGCACCAGTGTAACACCCTGTGAAGCAATTACCATACTCCAAACTGAGGCTGATTCATTCACGGTATTTGCGTTTGAATGACAAGAGGCGTGTGTGTAGTTTTCTCAGAACCACTAGTCACACTTGACCTCACACTTATGATTCCTCTTCAAAATACAGTAGTTGTTCATTTTCTCCATCACTAAAAACAGGGGTGGAACCAGCAGGGGTGTAATAAAAACACAGTCAGGCAGACCAGCTGGAGAATTGGTCTCCTTTTTACAATGTTTTTCATCATCATCTCACCTTAAGCGCCACTATTACACAAGGTTCTGCTTCATTCATCTCAGAGTAAAAATAACTCCTTTTATGATCCATCCGGGATTTATATCCAATTCATGAAGATGACAATTCATGAAGATGACAAAATAAAATCACCACTAAGGAGGGTTTGTTCTCATTTCTCCCGTTTGTCATTGAGCCTGCTTTACAGCTTCACTAATACCCACCAATTTTCAAAATAGGTGGGCCATAGAACAAGTATCTCATAAATGTTGATACATTCTTTGGTGAATGTTATCAAGCCTTTGTTAATTTATATGAGCGAATTTGGGGAATTGCTCTATTCTATGACTGAATAATGGTTAAATATTACAAAAGACCTGTGGTAATGCCACTTATCATTTTATCCACTTGGTCCTTTCCGCAGTTGGTTGCCCAAATGGCTTTCAGAAGTAAATCTAACCATTGTATGTGGTCTGGTTTAGAGCTACTGTACAACCTGACATCTGATGTGGACAAGAGACAAAAGAATCTGCCTTCCCGGGTCTACTTCATTCAGAGTGGCTCTCAGATCAGCCAGAAAAGCCAGCAGCTCAACCTGGAGGTCAACAAGAACCAGTGCCAGCACTTCACTGCCTATGTCAAAGTAAGTTTAGACTGTCTGGTCTTCATATTGGCTTCTTTTCTTTGCTGATAACGCCCTTAAATAGTCTCAGTTTGTTTCCCACGACAGAAACACTCATCATGCAATGTAGCATTAGCACTATTTCCTTCATAGGTTTGTTTTAATCTTCATCTGTTTATAGAAGAGGCCAAATGCACACATTTCCAGTTAAAATATTTACGCTGTTTAATACAAGCAAGCAAAATTCACAATCAAGGAAGCAACATCACAGAGTGTGGGGGCTGCTATGAGAATGTTGGCTCCTTCCCCACCACCTGCTGAGATTGATGTAACAGTCATGCGCTTGATGGCTGGTGAAATCATGCTGTCATAGGGCTTGTGTTATTAGCCTCAAGTGTACATATCTCAGAAAAAGACTCGAACAAAGTCCCCTTTGTCATCACAGTCCCTCTATTGTGTTCTGCTGTGATTGGGCTGCGCGGCCACCGGGAGGGTCCACGTCCTGAGGGCACCGGCCATGCTTCCCTTCCTTGTGCACGGAAGCCCATAGTGCAGGCCTGTAAATTTCATGAGCATTTTTTACAGAGCCCCTCTGGTACTTTGTATTAAATGGGAAGCTTTTATTCCCACTCTTAAGAAGGTCAAGGACATGCATACAATCATGAGCATCACGCAGCGCAGTTGGAGCAATGAGTCTTTACGGACCTCATTCAAAGTATGTTATCGACCATGTTGAGGCCGTGGCCGTTAATTTGTGTAAATGTTGCGCACCTCAACCTAGACGGGCACGCAACAAACCACGATTTTATTTTCATAAATTGCGTGTTAAAGAAGACATTTGCAATTAAATTAGGATTACAGTACATCGACTGTTGGGATGTTCAGATCCTGATCACGTGATTGAAAATTGGGCCTGATCACATCAATTTCAGCTGATCTGAATCAAAGGAAAAAATATTGGAGTTGAGCAATGTCACAGTCTGGATGATTTGGACAGTTTCAAGGTAACTTATGTCTCCAAACAATGAAAATGAAAATCATTGTCAATTAATCTGATAATTGATTAGTTGTCGATTAATTGATTGATTTTGACAGCCGTCATCTCAGCCAGTTCATCCTGCATGAACAATGCCACTTTAGTTGGTGTCCTTTCCAAGTTTATGTTAGCTATGTTGAAGTTATTGCACAGACTGAATGCCTTAGGGAAAGATGAAGGGTTCTGCACATTATGACCTACTGTGACTCCATATTCTTTTCCAGCATGTGTTTGTTCTGAACTTTAAAGAATCATAATTTTCAGAGGTGATGTATTTTTCCTTTAAAGGACTCTTCCTGACTAGTAGCATCATTTATCTTTGTCACGTGTTTCCCCACATCAACCAGCCAGTATTCCCATTCCCCAGAAGAGGTATGCTAATGGAAAGCATCTGGTTTCCCAGTTGCATCCTTACCGGGTGGGTTGCAAGCCTCACCAGGGAGTCATCTTATACAGCAGAAGCACAGAAGAGGGTGCCTCAGCAGAGTGTTAGACTTGTGTTGCTTTTATGTGGCTGCATGTCAAATCAAACTAAAAAAAAAAAAAAAAAAAAAAAAAGGATTCACAGCGATTCAGTTCATGTAAGTCCTATTTATTGATGGAATAGATTGGTGTTAAAAGCTCATAGAAAATAATAATAACCTGCAAAAGTTTAATTTGTTCAGCAAAATGCAAAGGACTGGAACAGACATGCTCAATTTCTATCATCTGAGTTCAAGTGAAAGTCTAGACGAGCGGCTCAGTAAATCATACTTTGAGAAAACATATAACATAACAGCAGGTATGCCACATGCAGGGGCTCATGCTTCAGCACATATTCAGCAGTACCTCCTGAAATTATGCAAGTCTTTCATGTTGACCATTTTCACCATGTTTTCATTGGCACGCACTTGCGGCATAGCAGTCGTCCAGATGGTCTATGTTTGGTTATTTTCGGCAGGATGAACCGCTCACTTGCTTTTGCCCCTGTTGGACAAAAAACTGATTTTGCACAGTTACGAGCAATTAGGATTTAAATGACTAGAGGTGCTGTGTACCACTGAGTCATGCTGTCAGGCAAGCCAAATTCTTCAATGTGATTTGTTGCCCTAAGTGATTTGGAATAATTGACATCCTTTTCTTGTGTTGTTTTTACTGGTTCTAGTGTATTGTGCCAGAATAAACACATATTGAAGGTTTGGCAGATGAGAATGTAGAGCTGTGAATGAACTTTTATTTTTACCTGACTTTTTAGGTGACAACTTACATACTTGAGTCCAGCATATTCTTGTGGACATTGAATAGGAAATCCCATGGAAAGTTAGATGCAGTATTTGGTCAAACTGAAACTATGAATACAGCTGTGTTGCATGTAATTCTGTATGCATGCACAAATGTAAACAATGAAACCCTTCATTTCTGACAGTGGCATTGAAGCAAATGTGATGTGTAATATAAAATAAACAACATGGGTGGGTTAAGTAAGGAAGATGTGAGGGATGATTGGAATTTATCTTTATTATTATCATCAGTACTATGATTATCATTAGCTTTTTTGTGTAAGATGGATGAAGGCCACTATCAACATGTGCTGTTCAGTTGCAGAATGTTCAGTAGACAACAGGTGCGGTGTTAACATTACATTGGGATAAACAGTCCGTCTCTCTATAACATAGTTATTACTTACTATGTCTATCCATAGAGTCTACATGACTCGCATTGCTTTGGTTCAACTGATTCATAGTTCGCCCAAGTCAACAAACCCTTTTAACGAATCCCTTATTAGGAGCTCTGCACTTCTCCTGAACTCTTGTCATGTCAAGCTTATGTCTTATTTACATGTTCTGTAAAGTGTCCATCGTCATACGTGTGTTTTTACTGCACTCATGCATGTGTGCCTCGAAATCACAGCAAGGGCATTTGTTGGCATTGATTGGTGTTTTGTAGCTCAGTTGATGCATCTCTGTCTCAGAGGAGAAGCTAAAATAGGCCGCTAAAGTCTTGCACGTAACAGTTGTCCGTTTAATTTAGCTTGTAAGTGTCCTGCTTTCTACACCCCAAACACGTGTGCTTTCCTCTGGCCTATATTCCACTGCCCCAATAACATTCGCTTGGCACCAACACAGTTGTTCATGGAACTTGTCTCTCTGGTCATGGGGAGAATATAGTGCCCCTTCTCATTGTTTTGATTCATGACCAGCTCGTGAGCAGCCATTTTCAGGACAAAGAATTGAAAGCCTTTTTGATTAGCTCCACTCAGAATACAATTAGTCCGTAAATTCTCATATAAATCTTTTACGAACTCAACAAACAGTAGGCTATGTTAAATTTTGTCAAAACACTAAAACATAAAAAGTCCACAAATTCTTTTAACATTGATAGGCTAGCAGAGCATTAGATAGATAGTGTAGAAAATGTAGTGCAATCATTCAGATACATTTGTAACCTTTCTTTTAAAATTGGCATTTTCCCATCGTAAATGAAAACTGCAAAAGCCATTTTGATTGGTACAAGTGGAGACAAACATCTATTTACAAATTGCAGGCCAATATCATTGCTTCCACAGTTAAAAATTCTAGAAAAACAATTTTCACAAAGACTTGGCAGCTTCATAGATAAACAATCTCTTCAGAGAAAAAACTCAATCTCTATGACTGGATTGGATGTTGTGGAAGAAATTGTTTTGAATATCGAGTAAAAAAGAATACTGTAGAGATTTTTATTGACCTAAAAAAAAGCCTTTGATACTATAACTATAGTATACCAATAACTGGGTCTCAAGTTATTCATATTATATATCAATGATAACTGTTGTGCCTTTACATTTTTTTAAATCTACTATTTCCCTATACTGCAATTTTATTTTGGGAGAAATAAGTGTTTAAAAAAATATACACTCTAAACCTAATGGACCATAATTGGGCTAAACCATAAATGTTTATAAATAATTAATAACATATTTTTTTTGCTTTCAACACAACAGCTTTTCAACAATATCAGTAATATCTAATGTCAGAAGAACCACTACTTTTTTCAAGGACTGAGCACAAAATGTTTTTTTTTTTATACCTCCAAATTTTTAAAGTGGGATAGTTGAGATAATGTTTTTTTTTTTTAGGTTAATAATGCATAACATTACTTATTTGTATTTTTTTGCATTAAAAAAACGCAAGATAGCACCCTATTGTGGTAGCAAGTAGCTACTTTTTTCATTATCTGGGGTGTCTGCTATTTTTTTTTTTAAACGAGAATTTACTTTTTTCTTTTACTCCAATCCACTGGGTAGATTATATTGCAATAGTGCTGATAAATGAGCTCTCCATAGGGTGACTGGCCTGCTTTACTTCCCAATCATACCGGCATCTATGTTATGTGACACATTGGGAATCTCAAATCATTCCATTTCCCCCACTGCTGATGAATGAGGACCTTTGGGAACAGAAATGATAAACTCCAATAATAGTCACTGCTTATTCTCACCACTTTGATTTATAGTGTTGCTCTGTGATTAAGAATACTATATCACGAGAAAAGACAGGCATTCATCAGTGAATGATATGGTTTGAACATAACTGTACCTGCAAGTTATTCTGATATCTAAACCATTTTCCCAATTGAATATAAAAATCATTTATTACAAGGCCCAACTGTTGCCATTATAAAACCTTTAACAGTGCAGGCGTTTTGTTTTATTATTATTAGTCATACAAGTGTAAAAATTAGTTAACTAAACAAAGTATGGGGCAATGTACAGTACCTTTGGTGACATTAGATTTGTAGCCCTTAGTTGACTTAATTTTTATATGCCGCATTTGCCTGTCTATTTATGTTCTCCCACTCCTTTTGAAATTGGTTTTGGGAATAGCGGTTTCGAAAACATCATCAACATTCAACAGAAAAGCTGGACTGGAATCTCTAGCAGATTATTCAATATTTTATTCACACACAAAGTCACATTGTGTAGTTCACAGCTCTGTATCAGTAATAATAAAAAACATCCATCCATCCCATCCATTTTCGAGAGCCGCTTATCCTCACAAGAGTCGCAGGCTTGCTGATGCCTATCCCAGCAGGCTTCGGGCAGTAGGCGGGGGACACCCTGGACTGGTTGCCAGCCAATCGCAGATAATAAAATGCAGTACGAAAATGAATATAATTTGAGGGTTTCTCTTCATATAATAAAATACAGTACAAAGATAAACCCACAAATTATGTTTTACATCAAACCCATCAATAACAACTTGACCTTGCGAGACTTCACTCTTTAATTCGATAGGCAATTTGTCTACTTGAAAAAACATATTTTTGAGCTGGGTTTTGCATAATCTAATTACACATATTTTTTTACATTTAAAGCTGCATACAAATTAGCCTCAAAAATTGAACTCTGACTCCTATATTTTGAATTTTTTTACTTTTTGATACTACTTCCACTGAAGGTGCTTTCAGGGTGTGTTTACAGGAATGTGAACAAAAGCACCATTCAGAATTCAAAATGTTATTAAGTAAAGTCAAGTTTTATTTCTAAAGCACATTTAAAAAGACCAAAGTGCTGTACAATAAAATAATTTTGCAAATAAAAACGTAAGATAAGCGAACAAGCAGGAGCACAGTTTAACCAGCCGGGCAACGGAGATGTCAGTGTTCAAAGCGCATAAAAGCGAGTTAGGAAAAGTGTGTTTTTAAGAGAGATTTCACCTACAGATTTACCAGCTACCTCATTTATGTGGTCAGTCAAGTCTAATCAATATTGTACGTTGGCTCTTTTGTAATGGCCATTTCCTTTTATTAATCAAATATTGGTGCTTTGAAATCCTTTATAATCTACTCATTTAAGTGAGTGTTCAAAAGTTCCGTGTCATTGGCACCTAGCAGCTTTCTCTTGACAGGCAAACAGGAAACCCTGGTGAGAGAAAAGCAAACCAGGAGTTCCTGTACTAACCTCCGAAAGAGTCCCCCATGTGGATCATTTCCCAGGCGGCTTCGTGTGGCACGTGGAAGCCGGGCCTGCTGTCACACTGCCTGCTTTGTTTGCCGCTTTACAGACAAAAGACAGACTTGGCCGAAATGCGCAGTTCCCTTGATGCCGCCCTCTTGGTTTCATTTACCAAGAGAACTGATACAGTGAACGTACATAGCGGCAAGATAATCATATCCAGCTGTCTTCTGTCACACACGGCTGCACGTCAAGCATCGTGTCTAAAGAATATAATTAAAATGTGCTGTAACAATATCTAGAGTGGAGAACGTCAATGGCTGATACTTAATGCTTTGTCCTGAAATTTTGTCTGTTTATATCACAAGCTAGTAAAGATGAATTATTCCAGGTAAATTTAGCACAGACTAATATTTTTGTCAGGATTTCCCTACATGGCCGTGCCAGAGGGAACGTGAGACAGCTCTTCTTCAGCTCTGTTTTGGGAGTAGTGCACGGCCAGCAGACTTGTTCTTTACAGTAAAACATCTCATAAATGTGCAATGGAGTCATTTGTAAGGTGTTGATTCTACCATGGATTATTATCCTGAGTCTGCTCTTGCCATCGTAAATCCAGCGCCATATCTGAATGACCAAACGTCACGCTGATTGGATGAGTCGATGACTTTGGCAGCCTAGCGCACTGAGCAAAACGCTTCTGCAGAATTTTGGCAGGCTTCTCACTACACGATGCCACCACAAGGAAACATTATGGGTGGCCAAGTCTGACCACAATGAAGGGGATTCTCTAGCCATGTTTTCCCCAACTTCCACTGCAGAGGAAACACAAGCGAGTAAAGGGCTGATATCCTATGGAGGGGGGGCGACAAAAGGCTGCCATGACTTCATCACTTGGCATCTCCGTCGCACTTCCCTGAGAGACATGGCCGTGACCGTGTTGTCATTTCCCACTTCTCTTTGTTAATGGTTGTTATTTTAGATGTCAACATCATTCTTCGCTCCCTGCATGAATCGCCAGCGTCTCCTACAAAGTGAACTTAAAAATGTATACACAAGATAAAAGTTTATATCCAGCGGAGCAAGCTCTCAAAGGGTGAATTTCGCACAATGTTGAGTTTGTGTGTTGCAACTTTATCAGGGTTGGGCCCATAAATAATGTCTCCAATGACAACAGTAAAGCAGAAGTGGCCAAAGGCGTTTGCTTTGAGTGACGAAATCAGCTGCAGGAAGCATCTGGAGCCTTCTTCCATCACCAGGATGGAACAGTCTCAAACACAAACACTGCACTTTTGAAGCCGCCCCTCCCTGCTGCTTTCGCGTGCATTTGAGAGCTGTTATATTAGCAATTGAAGGCAACCCTCAAAGAATTTCAACTGTAGCGACACCGTTTTAATAGCATTATGGTGCCATTCACATCTGGATAACATGAACTTGTTGCACAAGTGTGGAGATAAGAAACTTCCTGTTTATAGATGAAGGTTAATCATCATGTTGGAGGAAGTTAATTTATCAAAGTGAGGAAGTCCTTAGAGGGCTCCTTTTGTAAACAACAACAGATTTTTGGCTTGCTCTGGGAATGATTTTACAATGAAACTGCCTGATCCGTGCAAATGAAAATGTTATTTGGATACAATTTTGGATACAGTTTCCTTTTTTATGAGCTCTTTGAGATACTTGCTTGAGTTGTGACCTGACCATTTGATACCCGTTAAGAACCCACACTGCTTCCTTAAAAGGCTCAGCCGGACTGCACCTTTTTTATTCATGGTTTGGTTTTGTTTAGTTTATCGCACGTGACGCCCCAGTGCACTCATCAGCCATGTTACTGTTGCAATAAGTAAAGAGTTGAAGGTAGTGGACTGATGATGATGATGATTACATGATGATGAATCTTGACGGGTAAGTTAGGTTAAGAATTTGTGGAATGTAGAAGCTGCAAGTGTAAACTTTTCGACCGGCCCACCTCTTGCCTCTGCTACTGTGCTGCTTCGGGGGTCATTTCCAGAATTAAATCCTGTGATCCTGAAAATAGAACAGAAGCAAAGGCCTGATAGAAAATAAAGCAATATGGGCAGGTTGAATGAGCAAGCTGTGAGAAAACACATCTGCGTATTTATAGGCGATTGGCAGGGCTTTCACATTCAGATAGTACAGAACACAACTGTGGAAACTGGCACTGAATCAAGTGGCTGTTGATAGAACGTTGTAAAAATAACAACACAGATGATTTTGGTATGTTTGACCAGTAAGCCTATTCCATCTGCCTATTTCAAGCAGGAACGTGGGGAACCTTTCACTCCTCTTTTATGAAACCCAGCTGTGGTTTTCACTATTCAAGGGTCAAATATGGAATGCCTTTTTCATGATGCCTGCGCGACTGTAAAAGTTGACCGCAATTTACACTTCGTATGTTCGGGATGGTTGAAGAATATGTACGTAATACATTCTCTGAATCGGAAACGTAGGTACAGTATATCGCGTTATCGGCTCAGCTTTGCCAAAACATCCCAAGCAAAAAGAGTGTGTTTATGTTGTGGTTCGAAAAGAGGAATACTGATTTCAAATTTCAAATTTAAACTACATATATATGTTTGCTCATCATGGGATGTATTTCAACATCGATGAGTTTTAGATTTACGAGCTACCTCAGAGTGCCTAGCCGCACTCTCTCTTCCCCGAAAATTTTGTGAAGCTGAACTTTTTCAGCCATTTCCGGGAGTCACAAGTTAGAATTTTTTTAAAATTATTTTTAAAGTACATTTATTGCTACTTGTTGTCGACAGTCTTGTTTACTGAAGCCGCACCTTTCACCGTGTGGCTGACTTGTTCAATGCTGGTTGGACATGAAATATCCATCCATCATCTTTACCGCTTATCCCCACGAGAGCCACGGTCGCTCGAGCCTACCCCTGCCGAGTGAATGAAAGAACCATAAACAGGCGGTTTACAAACATTGTGGATTGTAGTGACCCTTCAAATTCAGAAAATACCCAACTTAACAAAACTTGCGCTCTCAAAAATAAATGACCTTGATTAGTTGATTCAATAATGCATTGCAGAAGCTAACAAATTGACTTTTGCAAAGGGGGACAATGTGCAATAACCTTTTCAATGCTGTGTTTGTTTAGATTGTGTCAGGTTCACTCTGTTGTGATGGACAGCAGGTTGTGAAGGTTATCAGGTTAATGCCTGAAGCTGGACAAACATCTCTGCCTACCTCGGCCACAAACATCAGACAGGCCGAATGTTTGATCGCGTGTTGGATGTTTGTTGAAGTTTTTCAGTGCATACATCTGGTGTGAGCTGTACTTTCCAATGACTCTCAAGCTTCCAAAGTCCAACTGCATATTTTGCTGGCTTGTAAGATTTTTTTGTAATCGGTCTTAGAATTACGAAACAAAGTTGAGAGATTTTGCAGACATGATTCTTTCTCTTGAACTTTGCAAGGTTACATGTGAAAAATCATCTCCGTTGTTTTAATATTTTGGCGGGTAAACAGTGAGACTTTATCAAGCAATTTTAAAAGGAAACTACGCAGTCTAAACAGAGCATTTTCACACAAAGGAAGTAGGAAGCTTATGTGATCGTAAACTCATTCTTATGTATGTGCAGAATCTGGCAAAATGTCGTTAAGTGACAAACAATGAGCGGAATGAGATCATAAATATCTTGAATTAAACGTGTACACACCCAGTCGCTCTGTCCTTGAGTCTGACAGGACAGGCCAACTGTTGCATGCAGGTGTTTGCTATATGCTTTGACATGTATGTAAAGTCATACCCGTTGGTATACACAAGTATTTTTCCGTGCAATTATTCAGAATTGTCCTGTGATTGACTGGTGAACAATCCAGGGCATAATTTGGAATTACCCGTAAATCAAATAGGTTGAGCTTCACCTTATACTGTGATTTTGAACAGGGTAAATGATGTAAATGGATAGATTCCTGACATTTTTATGCATCGTTTCCGGGCAGGACTTTCCAATTGTGTGTCATTGCATTGTGACACTATGAAATGGTAAAGTTTGACCATACTTTTCCTACTGAATTCTAATGAGAACAATTTAGAAATGTGCACCTACATAGCTCCATTAAGAAGGAATCATTTTCCCAAGACACTACTTCACTGGTCCAGACTTCACACATCTTCAAAAAGGATTTTTGCTCTTGTGGAGCGTACCTCTTCTCTGCATGTTTCTGGACATTGTGATTAATTCAAATCTGTAATTAATGTATCTAATTATTCTCATTTTAATCTCACCAAAAATAGAGGGAAAAAAACCCTCAACCAGGGATTTTTTTTTTTAATTTATTGTGTTATTGTGCCAAATCAAAAGATTGATATACAAAACAAAGTGGCTTCAGTCATTTATTGTCTTTAAAAAAATACATTACTAACCATTTTTCTTTTGCTCTACTTGAGACTCATCCCAAGTGCTGGCTAAAACCTTTATTTTCAACCATCAAGAAGAACGGTGCTGTTTTCTATTGTCACTCGCCAAATTATTAGAAATTAACATTAAAATAAAACATTGTCCTCTGTAATTAGTTGGCAACCAGTTCACGGTCTCCTCCACCTACTGCCCATAGACAGCTAGAATAGGCCCCAACAAGCCTTTGAACCAAGTGAGGATAAGTGGCTGTAGAAAGTGGACGGATAGATGTATAGATGGATTGTTTGACTAGTCCATCGCGCGCTTGCTCAAACAAGGGGTCTTCTCAAGTTTAGTTTGACAAAAAGATTTGCTCTGCTTCACTACATTAGTGTCTTTTTTGCTATTGTTAGCTGTGATTGTAGTCACAGCTTGCTGCTTTGCATTGATGTGGTAGGCTAAACTTAAGCTACGTCTGTGGTAAGCAAGATTCTTATTACAAACTATGCATAGCTCTACCTTTATCAAAGATGCCGTTGGGGCATTTACCATTAAATTTACCATTCATCTGAACAACTCTCACATGCTATTCCATTTTCTCGTCTTCCTTCTGCTCCTGAACATGCCTTCCCACCCACCGCAGGATCCCATCAAGTTATACCAAATACAGACAGCCAATCAGTGTCCCCGTCTTCTCATTCGCCAACTCCCAACAACTTAAGCACGAAAAGTCTAATGCATGAAAACTGATCTAATCATCATGGAGAAGGCATACATTTGAAAATTAAAAATGAAATAAGCACAATTAAAAAAAACGCTTTTATGATGACTATCATTAATGAAGGCAAATTAACCTGTTAATCTGACACCCCTAAATGTGCCACACTACTGTTTATTTTGGAAGTATTCTTACAAATAATGCATATCTCATTAGACACATATCTCACACTAAAGTTGGAAGGACTGTATTCATTCATCACTTTAACTCAAAAGGTTTTTCCATTTGGACTAAGATTCCCTGGCGTTCAGCCGTCCAATGAAAGGGCCGCAAGCTGCAAGTCATCCAAACGTCTATTGTCCTAATAAGGAGTTATGTGTGTGTGCGTGTGTTTCCCTTGCAAGTTAATAAAACTTCCCATGAGCGGGATCCAACTATATGCTTTTGGGGGTTTGGCTGAGAGCGGAGTTCTTCTGCATTTCAGCCAAGCGTGAGGCGTTTAAAGATCAGAGCCTCTTGTACTCTGACGTCACTCCTCCCATAGAACCACTGCGGTGGAGCTACACTCTTAACCAAAGGGGTGTCGGGTTATTGGGGGGTACTGTTTTGTTTTGTTTTTTTACCATTATGTTGATCAGATTAACATATCAAAGCTTCAAGAGAAATAGAAATGTGGAATTTTACTATGATCTAATAAGCCCCATTCATTGAACTCTTGTGTGCAAATAACCTTTAGGTTTATGTATGGATGGTAGAGTGAGCACATACCAAAAACGTTGGCTCTGAGCATGAACATAAACACAGAGCGTTGGCTCAAACTTTGTTCCAGCGTGAGGCGGTGTTGTCGATAAAGCTCTTTGCCACAGCTGTTTTCTTTCACAACACTACCACTGGCAAGCCTCCTCACTTCATGAATACATATATGGAAAGGAAGAGTACCAAAAAGAAAAACACAACTGTAGCAACATGTACATTTGTCATGTTATATTTGAGAATTTACAGTTGCCAAATGCTAGTAGGAAAGAAAACACTTCCTGCTGGGTTACAGTGTGAAAGAATTTCAGTCATTGGTGAAATGGTCAATGCGGATTACAGTCACCATGTAGTAATTCTGCCTCATTTTTTGTTCTTATCCCTGTGGCCTCTCTTAAAGCCAGGAGATGATTTTTAGAACCCCCCACCCCCCAGTGAAGATATCCACACATAGATTACACCTCATGAGAAAAAAGTTGTTTTTAGAGAATAAAGCTAGCTAACCATTACACTGAGGGTGTGAAGATAATTGTTGTATAAAAATGACATATGACTAATGTTCATGAACTAATAATCAAGCAATAGGAAATTTTATGAATGAAGGTTAAGTTAATGTATTATTGCCATCTTGTTTGGCAGTAAAAGTTCTTTAAATAACTCCACATTTGGAGAAAAGTATGACCTTGTTATGTGCTTTTAGTTGTGATACTCCCTTGTGGAAGTGTCCAAATTTGAGCAGTACCACCACCACTGCTTCACAAGCAATGCAAGTGTCTTGCTTCCTCTCTGTCATGTCTGCATGCTGCTATGTCAGCCAGGGATTAAACGGTCATTCTATTGACTGAGGTCAAGTACCATGTCACTGGAGTTGTCAGATGATCCGGCAACAAAATACCCCCTAAAAGTTCCCACACACTACACTTCCTGTGCTTTTATCTTTGGGAATATATCACATATCATTGTGTCACTACTGAAGCTAATGGGTGACAGTAGTTTGTCTGTAAGGAGGATTGGGGTGCGACCCCCCCCCCCCCCCCCCCCCCCATAAAAAAAGGCAAGACGTTGTTGGGGAAATGTTAGTCAGCTTCTTAACCAACTGTTGAGGTGCTCTTCAGCAAGACATCAATTCCGCCGTCCAGCTCAGATAGCTCAGCATTCTTTGTTGCAATCCTTCATGGCTAAAAGGCTTTACTTGATCAGGATTTTGGAGCCAATCAGCTAGTAAAAAAAAAAAAAAAAAAAAAACACTGAACAATCCCTGAACTGATCAGAAGATGGACCAATCTATCCAATTGAAACTACCGGTACTTGATAATGTTTTGGAGATGATTTAGTTTAACAGTTCATATGTTTGTGCTTGTTTTTTGGCGCCGCCTCTGGCGGCCGTTGATATTACATACATAGTGAGAAGGATGTGTTTTTTTAGAGCAGCCAGCCCCCCCCCCCACCTTTCCGCAATATAAATCTAAGGCATTGACCGGTCCGTGGTGATAAAAAGGTTGGGGACCACTGGTCTAATGGATGCGTCTTTCCTTGCCTGTCCCTATGTATGCTTTAGTTCTCTATGTTATGTGCAACAAAAAAAGAGTTATGATGTTGAATTTCGTTTCGAGGCTTTCAGATCAGCATCATGACCTGCAAATAGAAAATGAATGATAATCAAGTCCTCTCAGATTAGAAATTGTCGCCTTTCAGTCTGACATTTTTCATGAAAATGCTTTGTTTTGTTTCCTTTTATTTGTCGTATTTCTTTTTAAGCAACCTCAAAAGAACAGCCTTCCCAGAAACGTTGTCATCTGACCCTTATGCAGGCCTTTGATGTCGAATGGCCTCACACAAGCTTTCTCTTGTCAACCGTTTAGTGTCAAACAGTTGGTGTGTATAGTTCCATAAATTTAGACTGCAGTTAACAATACTGAGTTGCCTTTTCAGATGGTGCTCAGGAATGATGTTTTTGCCAGGGGTGTGGTGGCAATTGGGAGCGTTGATCAAGGGATAAGTGAAATTCAGAAGATTTGCAGAGTATTAGTGAACAGCCTCCCTCACGTATGATGTGAGCTTCCTGTAAGTACCTGGGAGTTAATGGTTGGCCGGTTTGTATTTCTTATGTCAAATGTCACTATCTGTGAAATAATAGATGCTCTGTTAAGAAGAGATGTAGAAATCCCTTCACAGCACAGTTGTTTTAATAGAATGATTATGCCCATTTAGTGGTCTACAAAGGCACAGCTTCAGCATGCAACTGTGAAAAAACACAACATTTCAGGTCATTATGCTCCATCCCCCCCCTAAGTCCTTAGTTCTCATGTGGCTTGTGAAAACGTAAGTTAAGCAGTGGGACTTTAGGGGCTACAGAGCCGAGCAATGAACTCCCGGGGGGTTCAGTTCACACAGGGGCCAGTGGACAGGGCCCATTTGAAGCATGCTGCTTTAATGGCTGCTGGGGTGGAGACTTTTGCCAACAAGTCTGCCGCCATTTCTCATGTGCTGACTCCAACACTGGTCAAGTTACCACACTCCAACTGAACGGCGACACAGCCTGAACAACATAAACGCCTTCGATGCAGCGTTAACCTCAGTCCACTGATGGATTGGAGTCTGACATCTGTCTCTGGCCAGCTGTTTTATTGTTATTGATCAGTACGACTGTGGAGCGTGCAATGGCTAAGTGACATAAAATGAATCAGCTTTTGGTCCTTAGTTGTCTGATCAAGTGCCCAAAAGGGACACCATGCAGACACTGGAAAGGCGGAAAACAACACCAGGATTTAAATACTGAATCCTTTTGCTATGAGGCACACATTTGCAGTGTACTTTCTGTGAAATATTAACTCACTTTTTTTTTTTTTAGCTATACTGTATTATGCAGATCAGAAATATGTTTTTGTCAATCGTGGTGTTTTATCATCATTTGTACCCTAAAACACGCAAACATGCACTTGATAATTGTTAATCCTTACTCATGCTGATGTTTGATGACGGCTCAACCTTAATGTTTTAATGTTTATTTTTGTTGTATAGTTTTTCTGCAATCCTGGGTTGAACATCAAATTGTACTACATCATAGGAATTCGACTAAAGGTTTTACTGCGTACGGTATCGCAGTAATCAATTATCAATCATTATATGATTTTTTTTTTGCACGAGCAACTCAGTGTTGTCAGCAACCAAATAACAAAATGAGCTCATCTCCAAGGCTCTTTATCTGTGTGCTACACTGCTTCCCAAAGCAGACCCAAATCTTCTGTTTCTGTCTGTTCATGTCCTGCTCTAATGAGCGCTGTTTCCTGCTATTACTCTCACTGGTGAAGAGCTGGGTGGGTTCACCACTCGTGATGTTCAGTGTGTTCAAAGCCCAGACTGGCTGTGTGCCTGTCTGAGTAAAGAGGATGGGTGGGTGGTCAATGGAAAATGTTGTTAAAGTGGGCAAAAGTTAGTGTGTGTGTGTGTGTGTGTTTGATGCCCGGAAACAAAGGGTGTTTTCATTGTGGATTTTGGCTAGTCATCATTAGATTACTGATGAATCCTCTACAGTACGTGCTTATACTGTTGACTTTCAGACAGTGTGACCAAAATCACTCTTAATATGAAACGACCGAAGGAGATGAAAAGGAGTTTTTGACTGTAATATTCCGTCAACAAATGAAGATATGACTTGATTAAATATAGCTCTATTTTCTCTCTCATTTTCCAAAGCTGACGCCAAATCAAACTGTTATCTCCTGGTCTCTGATTAAGCTGCTGAATCCTCAAGGATAGTTCATAGAAACAAACATCAACTTTAAAAAATGTTCTTCATAATGATTTCTCAGAACGGTGTCATCAGTAGCTCTGCTCATGTTGTTTTCATTAAATTACTGCACTGTTCATAGGTTTTCTTACCCTTGGTCGGTAAATTTATGGACACGTCATACGAATATGGCGTGTAAACTTATTGAAAACATCTCTAAGTGTGTTAATGAGTTGTTTAAAGACAAAAACAAGCACTTCAGATGATTTCATTCAACTGGAATCTGCTTGGGTAATGAAACCCGGTTTGTATTTTATTTAAGTTCCATCAGGTCATCAGTCAGCAAATTGTTTTATCACATCTTGATGGTTGCAATAATGTAACATATAGTTTTATTCACTACTCATAAGACTAAATTCACAACTGGAGGAGAGATTTTTTCACACTAAATCAAAAAATAAAATAACTAAACTGAGTGTTCTGCACCATAAATGGGTAAACTTTCCTTATTTGTGTATTGTGCCCGGTCAGGACGCACCTTAACTAACATGTAGTGTCATTATGCCTTCTTTAATATTTTTAACAGAAGGACGTGAAGGATGTGTTCACAGCCATCACGTTCGAGGTGGCATACAGCCTGGGGGAGCATGTCATAAGTGGACATCCAGAGCGAGACTTGCCGGCTCTCACCCCTGTTCTACGGTGGAGGAAAGGAAACAAGATTGCAGTGAGAAATGAGGTACAAGACACTGTAGAACATGGGCAGTCTAAGCCACATCTTCTTGTAGCTTCCCCCAGCTGATTTACAGTAATACAATTGGTTTTCTTTGTTGCGAAAGAAAATGATTAAGGTAAGACCCAGGATCAATGTTCAGAACATTCAGGCAGGTATTCTTCCATCCCATCAAAATAATATTAACTCACGGAATCCCAAAGACATGGTTTTACCTTGTTTAAGAGTCTAAAATTTCAAGTATAGATACATTGGACATATTATTGTTTGAGCTCGCTCTTAGACAATCTAGAAAAGTGACTAATTTCACCCGCTTTGCATATAATGGTAATGTAAGTATGATGACAGACACGGGTCCAATGTCATTTCTGGAGGATACGCCAGCTTGCTGCTGCCTTTCACATGGATCCTGTAGGTTCAATTACCAGTCAATGCACAGCTACCAGTCCCAGCCCAGATAAAAACGGGTGGCTTGCGTCAAAAGAGGGCATTTGGTAAAAAGTGTGCCAAACAAATCATGCGCGTGGCTCCCTGTGGCAATCCTTGACAGAGAAAAGCCAAAAGTCACGTTGTCTGTGTGATGGTTACCAGCTTGTTATTGTCCGTGTCTAAGACACAGATTCATTTATTTTCACTGTCACCACTTCTAACCTGGCCCACATGGTCCCAAGATGGGCTCCACTTGTTGAAAAAGGGAAAGATTTACATCTTTCAGCACCAACATATTCAATTAATCTGAAATTAATGAATACCGTGATATTCGAGACAAATGTCTGATATGTTATGTAATAAAAGTGTCTCGGTAAAGATTACCCGAACATAGAAATAATGATGAAAAAGTTCAAAGATACTGAGTAACAGTCCAACATCAACACAACACTGCCCCCTAGACCGAGTGCGAAGTCACTGAGAACTTTTTTGTGTTTTCTCCAAAGACTTGGTTTGAGAAGAACTGCCTGTCAGACGACTGTGCCGCTGACCTGCGTCTCCATGGGAAGCTGTTGCTTTCAGGGTAAAAACAAAGCTACTCCCTCATTGTTCAGATTCAGTCTGTGTTTTGGATCTTTGTGCAAAGTGGAGACATCAGCCCTGTGGGTGTGGGTCCATGACGCATGCTTGGAGGGCATCCATATGTTTTTCCATGCACAGGGAGTTCCCTTGCTTTTTATGGAGTATTTCTCTATGAACACTCACTGTCAGTCTTTTTGGTTTATAATTAATTAATAAGTAGACTTTACTACAATTTAAGCAATCCTGCCGCAGTAGAGTACTAGAACATTTAGTCTGATCATGCTAACTTCTCTTCAAATGTGCTTTTTTGTCATTTGGATAATTTGTCGAGCTTTGGAAATTATATTCCGATCATTAGACAGATGTTTTCTTACTTTCATCCCCCCTTTTTTACATAGTAAGTGGAAACCACCTGTTGGCATGCAAAAAGATTAGACACCTCCAAACTGCAGCCTTATTGGCAAATTGGATTCACTTTACTGTTGTATGACTTGGGTCAAGCAATGTGTGTATTATACTTTGTGGTTCAAAACCTGCCTTGGAAAGAACTACATTAGGTTAAGTCTAATGTTCACTGGGCACATTTATTATACATGTGCAGTCTTGTATCAAGTAAGCGATGGATCAGAAATTCCTTATTAATTTTCTAAAACTGTAGCGCATAGGTCTTTGCAACATTTAGCAGATTTGTCTATTGTTGAGGTTGTATTTAGCGGAATTGCATCAAACTAAGTGTTGTTTCTAATATTTCTCAATGAATAAACATGTTCCATAGGGCACTGGAACAACTCTAAAAGCACAATTATACACACATGAATAGCCATTCACAAATCCTCTCCTGTGACATTGACCAGGCTTGTTTGGACAATAGTTTATTGGCTGAGATACATTGTTTGCATTCTGTTTCAATCAGGGCACACAGCAGGCCCCATTTGGCCCTGGGGGGAGTAAGGAACGTCTCGCTGAACTTGACCATCTCCAACGCCGGAGACGATGCCTTCGACACCAACGTCTATCTCAACTTCTCTCGTGAGGTTTTCTATATCAACTTCTGGCAGAAGGTCAGTTCCTCTCATGGCAGTGATCCATACCAGCCATACTGTATGTGCCCTTTCCCCTTCTTCCATTTACTTTAAGGTTAAAACTTATACAATTGTGGTAGACTAAACTGTTGAAGATAAAAATCAGGCAGATGGCTTTATATACAGAATGCATGCAGGCCATCCCGCATGGACACATGAACTCTATCGATCATCATGGAAATTCATCATGATGTCACTTTAACAATAAAATTCGAGCCACTGCCATCTCCCACAATACCTGGAGGAGAGATTTTCCTAAAGCAAATGACTTTCACAGTGGCAAACTCTGCCTCCGCTCACGATATTTTGAAGAGGGCGCAAGTCTACTCCAGCTCAGAAAGCTGCCATCAATGTGTTTTTTTAGATGCTACACAGAACCCCACATCCTCCCAACAGACACCCAAGGCCTAAGTGAACGACGAAATCAAACATAGAAATGGCGTAAATGAAGAATAAACATAAAATTAAATTTGAACAGATCCCGATGTGTTGGCGAGAAGCATTAGGAAAGCAGATTTGGGATGCCCTCGTTAATTTAATATCCCACCGCTGACGTCATTTATCACATTGCCAGCATTCACAGGGCTTCATTTGGTGCAGGAACCTGATAGTTTGGATGACCTGCTATGACGGGAAGACAACTTTATGAAGAGGTGCCAAACAACCCACTAACCAGATTTAAAGCTCTTAGAGACATTTATAATTACTACCGGAGAAGACCCAAGTGATGATATGTGCTCTATTTATGCAAAGTTCAGGCCAACACTCAGTCCTCCCCAGAGGCAATTTTCTCCAGTAAACCCAGCATGAACTTGTCTGCCCCTCAGATTTAAGAGTGAGAGGTCTTAGCTGGCTGTTGTTCTTGCAATGAAAGCTGTCAGAAAGCTTTGGAAGCCAATTGCCTGGACAAGGCTGCCGAGACTCGTGGGGCTGCTGCAACTTTGGTTCTTCTTTTTAATTAATTCTTGGAAATGTTTGTGTTTTGGCCTGTTGTTTGTCCATTTTATACAGTAGGTTTGGGCCACATCCTCTAACTCCTAGATGCATTTTTAAATTTCTCCCCTGCCCTTTGTTATGATTACCACCTCATCACCTTCCATTTAGAGTGGGTATGAATGTGGCGTCAAATGGTAGTGATTTATTTAATTTTTATAACTCAAGGGGAATTAAGCTTTTTATGGACACCTCAACAGGTTAGACACATTCAAATTGCTTCGTAAAGAGCAAAATATATAATTACTTTATAATTAACGCAAATTACATCAGCACAGTGGTTTTGTGCATCCGTATCACAATTTCAATGTTGTGGTTTTGGAATTGTGATTATGGTCTCTGGCTTTCTTGTGTGAAATATGAATGATCTCCCAGTGCCGCCATGGGTTTTCACAGACTACAATTATTAGATTTTATTGTATCTTTAAATAAAACTATAATTGCTTAGTAGCTTAGTAATTGTATTCATGAGTTAACAGTACACAGAGAGCATGTATCATCTGACAGTAAAACATTTGTCTGATTAATAATAATTATAAATGTCATTGTGGCAAACTGGAGAGCACATCTGCCCACACGGTACAGAGAACATGGCCCTTGCTTGGTCCCTTGCTGTGTGGAGTTTGCATGTTATTCCCATGCCTGCTTGGGTTTTCTCTCATGAGCTGCTTTCCCCCCCACATTCCAAGAACATGCATGTACTGTAGGTATGTATATTAGACAGTCTAAATCACAGGTGTCGAACTCCAGTCCTCGAGGGCCGGTATCCTACATGTTTTCAAACCTTTTCCCTCAAAAACACCTGATTCAAATGATTGGGATCATTTTGAAGCTCCTGCGGAGCTTGCTAATGAGCTAATTATTTGAATCAGGTGTGTTGGGGAAAGAAAACCGGAAAACATGCAGGATGCCGGCCCTCGAGGACTGGAGTTCTACACCTTGCAAATACACCGAGACAATTTAGACTCTAAATTGTCTCGGTGTATTTGCAAGTATGAGTGGTTGTTTGTCTTTGTGTGCCCTACGAATGTCTGGCGACCAGTTCAGGGTGTACGCCGCCTACTGCCAGGAGACAACTGGAATAGGCTCTAGCACACCCTTAGGAGGATAAGCGTTTATGATGATGGGTGGACGGAGTGGCGGATGGAGGCGCCTTTCTGACCCAAGGAAACACAAGGAAACAATAACAGAACAAATTCAGAAGATATAATCATTCAGTTGAAAACAAAATGTACAAAATGAGCATGAAAAATGTTTAAAATCAAATCAATAGGGGATAGGATCATTTGAGCTACTTTAGAAGATGAGTTTTAGGGTGAGATTTGAAGGTGAGTAAATAGTCCACTCCATATTACAGGGAAATTCCAGAGACAGGGGCGTAATGCTTTGAAGCTTGAAACGTTATGGTGGTCAATGGAGCAGAATCCAATGATAAATGTGATATTAGGCAGGGAGCCAGTGGAGTTGAAGAGTTGGGTGTCAGGAATGTAAAAGTGTTATTTGATGTTATTTTTACAAAGGATACTGCCAAAGGAAAGACAATTAATTGATAAATGATAAATGCCAGGGGGTTAAGAACAGAACCCTGTAGAACACCAGGTGTGACAAGCGAGATTTGAAAGGTTTGAGCTGGATTAACTCAATGCATTTAGACAAATATGATTTGATAAAGACAGTGTAAACATACAGTGGCAGTTAGCCTATCAAGGAGAATGTTATGTGAGTTGGTGTCAACTTAAATTATGAGAATTGTTAATTGGCAATTGTTAACCATGAGGTCAGCGGTGAGATTTACATAAATTCTCACTATGCTGTGGAGGGCAGACCAGATTGAAAATGTCATTTTGAAATCATAAATATTACTGAGACAGATGAAGAAACAATACTCAATAAATGTGGGCGTGCATGTTTTAATTGTCCAGAAATTTATGCTCAATAATTGCAGCCATGTGGACATTTTTTTTTTGTGTATTTGAACATTATGTTTAACAGACTAGACAAATTACAAAACAAGGTTACAGTTGATACTAAAAAAATGTAGGTTGAAGTTCAATTAACTTTAAAGTATCCTACCCCTATATCTCCAAATGAATCAGTGTCAGTTTCGATCTGATTTTGGTCTTTATACATCTTAAAAAAAAAGAAAGGTGATATTGGTTCAAAACGGCATCATGCTTTCATTCATTCAATGCTTGCAAATGGGATTACCGGTAATTTGAATGCAAAATATACACTAGGGAGCTATATGATCATCAGCACTGAGGGTGTTTATAGACAAAGCTTTGTTGAATAAACACTAATAACGGTTTATAATGATAACAGAATCAGTGTTCACGTCACTCATGTTGTTTTTACATGTTGCTTATACATTTTATGGATTAAACAAAAAAACAGGTTTCTACATACATATGTATTTCATTTGGTTGTCTGGTATTAATATAAAACAAAATATAACTATTAACTGAGACGAGGGTGATTGCATCTTTTTTTCTTTCTTTTTCATTTATGGACGTCAGGGTAATATTAGTGTGTTTCGGAATCAATTTTAATCACACAGATGCAGAGCTGGACAACCTCTTATCATAACAACATGGCAAAAGAGCTAAACATTGTGATAACTTGATTCCATACTAGGAACATGACTCAAATTTTGAAAATGCAAGAACATAAATCAACAATATATACACACACGCTGAGGCTGAAGTAACGAGGGGAAAAAAAACACCACCTGTGAATTGTCATCCTGATGTCCTTGCTCCATTAGAAGTTTGGTATGACAGTAAACGACGCTAAAGAGGCCCAATGGCAGTTAAGGAGCATAACATTTGTCTAAATCGCTATGTGTGTTGAGAAAGTAAGCAAGTGACAAAAAGTGAAGCGGTGCTGAACAAACAGTCTTGTCGTTCTCCCAATGGAGACACATCACGCTCTATGTCTGTGCTCTGTTCTTGCTCAAGGACTGTCAGGTGGATGATGAGTAAATAGACCATCTTCCCTTGTGCACTGCATGCACAGCCCCACGGGATGGGCGGTGTTAACATAGAGGAAATAGAGGAAATTCCACCATTGCCAGTTTGTACTTGGTCCCCCCCACATCATCAAGTAAAATAGCTGTGCTTATTTAAGTTGAGTTAATGATGAAGAGAGACCCTGCCACACCTTACTGAATCAGCAGAATAAAAGTTAGAATCATTCAAATATGTCACCAGTGTATACTTTTGCAGCTAATTTCCGCATCATCTTTGGAAGTGTGCTCAACAGGCTTCTCAAATTTTGGCAACACCAAGTGCATTCAGACATCATCCAAGGCTGATCCCGTGCAGAATATTTCGGGAGGGCTTTTTAAGTGTCTCTTTACCCTCACCCATGCTCCCACAACACAGGCTCAGCCAAAAGCCTTCCAGTGAACCTTGGGCTAAAAGAATCCTTACTGCTCGTAGGGTCGGGGCCTAAATGTTTATACAGTGCAGCCGGTGGAGCTCCATATTGTTTAGACAAGCTTCCAAACACACAGCCTGGAGCTTGGCCAACTCACCCACCCGCCAAGATTAGTGTATGTATGTGTGCGCGACATCTCTGCTTTGTACATTCTTTGCACAATGAAGACCTTGGATAAAATTAAACAATCCGTTAGAAAATGCTGTCACAAACATGAATTCTTCTTCTACCGCTTCTATCTTGTGCACAAAGCTCTCGTATTGGCTGTCATTATGGTGTGGCACAGGTCTTTTTGTTGTGGTCTATCAGTGTATATTACACAGACAGGTATTTATACAGTCGGCATCATGCAGCCCTAGCGGTTATTATTCCTGCTGCAGTAATGGAGTGACATTTTAATCTCAGCTCGGGTCTTCCTTGTGTGGAATTTGCATGATGTCCCCATTATTATGTGGGTTTACTTGAGGTCCTTGCATATAGTAATGCAACGCATTTAGAACAACAATGGTCTCCTCACATCATAGGAATGGGAATGAAAGGTCATCTGCCCTTCGTGAAGAGGCAAGGGCCATTAAAGCATGCTTGGCTGAGAATGGAGTGGATTCATTTTGCCACCTCTCAGGTCTGATTTTACAATGGATGGAATTAATGGATTAAAAAGACCACCGACTCCTTCACAATATTCGTAGATAGTCAGGCCTGACCAATATGGATATTTTAGTCCAATGCCGATTTTTGGCACCAAAAATGTTGATTACTGGTTAATCGGCTGAGTCATTTTGAAAAATGATTGGAAAAGATGCATTTGTTTTCTCCCAATCCATTTCGTGTCGAATATGTGCAGATTTTCAGTACTCACGGGCCCACCAGGTCCTTTTTCTCCATGAATAGCAGAGGTCAATATATGTTGTTAACAAAAAAAAACTCCTTTAAGTTTACAGACTGTGTGGCACAATTAATGAAATTATAAGGACAGTTAATTCTTCTCATAAGTGTTTGTGACCCTAGTATTTGAATGAGTGTCCCATTTAACATATGTATGCCTTATTTATGTTGCAATATGCATTTTAGGATTTTTTTTTTTATATAATTTAAGCAAATTTAGGCTTTAGGTTGTGTGTAAATTAGTGATGTCCAGATCAATTCTTTGTACAACTTTCTTGCATGGCTTAATCATTGCTTGCAAAAATTAAGATTTGCTTTAATTTGAATGACAGATCCGCAAAATGAGTTTATCAATAAATATCATGAGATATGGGTTTGCTTGTATACAACTGCTATAAATGTTTAGAGCACATGTTGGTAAGAAGTAATTGTGATCGTCAAAAAACTGGCATTTGCCAGATAATTAATCGGTCAGATAATCTTACCAGTTTCTTTTATTTTTACTTTCTGGAAGTTTACTAAGCAGTTGTCCCGAAAGCATCTGCCGCTGACGATTCACCTTTTATCAGAACTGATTGCTCTGTCATGATTAGAGTCTTGTCTTTGAAATGGCTTCCTTTTTACAATTCCCATGTCACCCACTTGGTCTCCAGTCCGTCTGGCTCCTTTACTACGCGATCTATCTTTTTTTGCAGGAAGAGAAGGGCATTTCCTGTGAACTTGTTGACTTGGACTTCCTCCGATGCAGCGTGGGATTTCCTTTCATGAGAGCACAGACCAAGGTAGCGTCTGGCAATTTGCGACGATGTCCACACAATTTTCAAATGATTTGAAAAGGCTCTCTACTACTGTATTTATTTTGCTTGTCTTCTCTAGTATCATTTTGCAGTCCTTTTTGACACCAGTCAGGTCTCTGGGGAAAATGACACTTTGCAGTTCTTGGTGCAAGCAAAGAGGTGTGTTCTTACCAGACATTTAAATCAATGGGTCTCAAATGCGGGTATGTGAAGGCACTGAAAGGTGGACGTAAGATTTTAACAGGGTTTCTGCAGGTACCAGCAGATGTAATTGTACGCTGTTTTTAATGTGTATGAAAAAAAATTAATTCCCATATTCGACTTGACCGCATATACGTATGTTGAACGGGGACAGTAACAGTACATCTTTCTTTTGAAATTAAGAGCAGGAAGCAATACCAGTACTTGGCGGGGGTACTTGACTGAAAAAATATTTCACTGGTGATACTGTACATCATTGAAAAAAAGGTTGAGAAGCGCTGGTCAAAACAATCATCCAGTATAACAGCTGTTTCACAAATATTTCCATTTCTAAGAAAGCAATTATTACTTTCAACCGGTATCAATTTAACAATATTGTTTTTTTTTTTTTCTATTGATGGCCTGCATCACACTGAAAATCAGTAATCATACTGTACCCTATTAAGCTGTTCCAGAGAGTCAAATTAAGTAAGCAAATTACACAATCGATAAGACAAACACTTTATTACGCTGTAATGTTTTAGCTTGTGCACATGTAAGAATGTGTTTTGAATGATTTAACTGGATAGCTTCTTTCCTTGTTTTAGTGCCAATCCGGAGCACAAACTCTCTGACAATTTTCTGGATCTGTCCATCCCGCTGATTCATGAGACTGACACAACAATTACAGGGTAAGAACCATGAAAAAAATCAAATAAAAAAAACATGCTAATATCCTAACCATGTGGAGAATGGCCTTGTGGCTTGAGTGCCTGCTTGCTGGCTCTCAGGAAATAAGGGAGTACCGTTGTCATATACTGGAGGAGCACATCAACATGAAAGGTCTTATCTTGGAATGTTTTATCACTGGGTGAAAGGGAGAGAGATGTAAAACAGCCTAAGTCCAGCAGAACTTTGACATCTGATAAGGTTGCTGTGTCTGCTGTTTGTAACCTGAAGGAAGACAGCAGTGCACATCTGGCTCTTATCTCAATTACTACAGTACGCAGGGATGCTCATAGTCAGCTAATACCGCTATGAATCACACACTTGTTAAAAAACCATGACCCCACCTGTGTTCTTCTGCAGCGTGGTGACACCCAGCTCCTTTGTGTATGGAAACTCCATCGACGCGTCGCGTTTCGTGCAGCTTGAAGACATGGAGTGCAGCTTCCAGCCTCTCAATGTGACTTTCCAGGTAACACCACCACAGTCCACAGTCACCGTCTGAATTTCTTTGGAGTCCCATGTGTATTCATGTCTCCTTAATGTGTTCCAGGTGATAAATAACGGTCCCAGCCGACTGCCGGGCTCCACCGTGGACATCAGGATACCCAACCGGCTGGCTGGCAACGGAGCTGATATGTTCCACATTGTCGAGACGCAGGTGGATGGCAACAGTGATTACATTTCCAGACCAAACCATCAATTGTTTGTTTATTCACCTGCAGGCGGCCATAGCTTGAGCTCATTTATCCCACTCATTGTCTGACTTTTTGCGCCACAGCTATGTGTGAGGCGAAAAGGTTCAACTGTTTATGTTGCTACTGAGGCTAGCCAATCATTTTGTTTCACAACATTTTGCATTTAGATAAAGGAACACAATATTCCCAGTTGGTTTGAATATTTTCTTAACCCTTACGTTGGCCCTTTCATTGAGGTAGATCATGGGGGAGCTCAAGCCGTTAATTGTATTTACTATGAATGGGCGGACGGGATTGACTATAACCCACCCTCCTCGAGTCCATCTGGAATCACTTTTAAGGGATCAGACAGCATGCACGAAATGGAAAAGGGACACCTGTGGTGCTGGCTACTGCGCCATACCGTCCCTAGCCTGGGACCGCATAACAAAACGCCTCGAAATTGTCGCCTAAAGGACACCAGGCACTTTTAGACGTGTCGTACGGCAATGTATCTAAGTTTTTTTATACATTCATTTGTTTGTTTTGATTATGACATCCGCTTTCTTGGCTCCGGCCCCATATGATTCGTGTTTTCCACGCCAATCCCTAAATCTTGCTTATTTGACGTGTAAATACGGGAAGAATCCAGCAGGTTTAAGGCTGATGACTCATCACTGGCTGCGATGGCAGAATGAAGGCACCACATGAGAAAGTGATGGAGTAAAGTGGGCGGTCTGGCTTGCTGGGTGGCAGTAGAGCGCATGAAAGTTTGAAAAAAAAATGACTCATTCATAAGCTCTGTTTTTCTATATAACCATCCGCTATTTTTTGCTTTGGTTGTGGTTGGGATTTTGATTGTGTAAAGCCTCTTCATTATTAGGTCACCTCATGTTTTCTTGACTAGTGGTTGAATTTCAGATGTATGCCCCCTGACAGTGGGAGTTGTTCACCTACAGAGCTACAGGTCAGACTCAAGAGAGGGGAAAGGATGATTTCCCTTGGGGGGGCGGGGTTTGAGCAGTAAACCAGCAGCCTCTAAATCACTCCATATGAGAAATCTAGTTTAGGAGGGTTGCAGCTTCTTGTTTGGGAAAACCTACCCTTACCTTCCCCATTGAATTAAATCAGATCATTTTAGATCATAGAAACCTCTGTAGGACATTTTTTTTGCAACTGTCATTGAATTTAAAATGGAATCATTTTGATGTTCTTATGCTTAATAAGGATTTTTTTTTTCAGGTGGCTGACAACCGAGGAAACTGCACCCCACATAGGAACCCAACACCTTGCACCATCCCCCAGGACCGAGAAAGCATTTTCCACACGATATTTGCCTTTTTCACCAAATCCGGCCGCAAAGTCTTGGTGAACATGCACTGTGCTCCCATTTGCAGACAGCTTGTTTTTTCTCTTTTTTTGTTTTTTGTTTTTTTTTCAACACGTTTCGTCTTCTATCTGTATCAGGACTGTGACCGGCCAGGAAGAGCGTGTATGACCATCTCTTGTAGTCTGGGGCCGCAGCTGAAAGAAGAAGCTTTGACAATAGATATAAAGCTTTTACTGAACACTGAAATTCTGAAGACGGTAAGAGCTGCTTGGCCACCACGAACCAGTCGCGTGAAAGTCGTTGTGACCTTTACCAGAAACTAAATGCAATCCTGTATTTTCTGCAGGATACTTCTTCTGTGATTCAGTTTGTGACACGAGGCCATGTGCAAGTAAATGATAGGACGGTGGAGGTGCCCAAAGGCCTGCCTGAAGACATATCTGTAAGTACGGAAAAAAAAGAACCTTTCTTCATTTTTACTAATTTTCTCTATATAGCCTAAAAAAGAATTTGCTGTGAAAATGTGTTTGTTTAAACTTCAATGAAAAGTGTTCTCAGTGAGGTTTGTGGCTTCGGAGCTTTCAAAGGATGCATACCTTAAAACCTCACTAAAGGTAAACATCGTTTCATGTTATGGGCAATGTTTTGAGGAAATTGTCTTTTGGACTAACGACCAGTCCAGGGAATTCTCAGCTGGGTTAGACTCTAGTTCACCCATGATGGCACTAATGAGAATGAGCTTTATAGGAAACGGATGGTAAGAGGTTTTGAATTGAAAACCCTCACATTGTTTTTTTTGTATTTTCTAGAAAGTTAAAGTGAAGGTGCTTCTGAGATGTATTTTTTTCTGCCGACAAAATGATGCAGTACCACGACTGCCGATAACGTGTTGAGCCCTGCATGTTATGTGGTGCCATTTCTACTGGTGACTTCGGCTGAGTATGAAGACAGATGCTCCCCCCTTTTTTAGTTGCTGACTGATTGAATGGCTCAAAAGATCAGCCTCGATGATTAAATTGAGTGCCAGGATCCCCTAGGTAGCATCTCTCAAATGATTACGTCAGTGAGCACACAACAAGCTTCCCGACCCTGCTCGCCCCCCATAAACCACCGTCAAGTAGTAAACACTCACACTCCTAAATCTGATTTGTGGTCCCAGGTTGCATTACTTGCAGCTGACCAGCAAAGCTGGTTTTCACATCACTCATTTTATGTAAACACACCAACATAAATCCATGATGTATGAACTTCACACAGAACTTCACATCCCCACAATGAGCAGATTGCAGGTTACAACAACAGCAATGACCTGAAGAGCGTCATCTGGCCACGCACTTGCTGAATTCTACCACTTTGACTTGGGCCAAGGTGTTAATGTGGGAAACTATTTAACAGAGAGATTATATTCATTTCGAGTTCTCTCGTGATCTCACGCCACATTTGCTTTTCAAAGTTTAAGCAGCACTTCAGAGCCAGACAGCTGCATTTTCGATGATGTCGTGAGTGTTGTGTAATTACCCAGCATTCCTCAGGACCTGGCAAAATGGACAAGAATTGCTGGTGTCCGAGATCTTTTTTTTTTTTTTTTTTTTTTTGCATAAATAAATAAATACATCTTGCAATCATGAGTTTGAGGCCTGCACGCCAAGTTTAAACACAGGAGTTGTTTGGGAGGAATGCTATTTTTCATTTAGCTAATGCAGTGTAAATAAACAAAAGCAATCAAAGTAATCATGTTGGAAATTGCACAGAGAAATGTCAAATTAGCCTATTCCTTAAACTAAAATGTGCATTTACTTTGATTGTGGTGGAAGCAGAAATAATTGTGAGAAAATTAAAGAAAAATCAAAGCATTGCTGAATGGGAAATACATTCAAATAGTAGCAGAAGTTAAGTTTTGCAATTTCAATTTATTTAAGAACACTCAACTAGGTAACAACGATGTACAATCCATGTGATCCATATAGAGGGAATCAGACCTACAGTAAACCTCTGAGCTGCAATTAGTTCTTTTTATATATATATTTGGTGATGCTAATTTTAAAAAGGGAGTGGAGGATTTACAGATACATGTTCACCATTGTGACCATGTTAAAGTGTCCTTGAGCAAGTCGCTCAACCCACAGTTGCTCCTGATGATGCGTCATCAGTAAGTAAATGAGGCGTCAGCGTAAAGTAAAGTTGAGTGCCGAACATAGAAAAGCGCAAATGTGTAAGTCTATTTACCAGTCCTTTAGACATGCTATCCCTCCCCAGGACCTAAACTACACCATGTAATATTGATATTGTATGCATGACCTAGTACAGATTTTCCTTTGTCTTCTGCTTTACTTTTAGCACTCTGATTTGAACAGTTTGTGATTCATTCATACAGTTTACTGGAAATGTTTTAAATCAGTGCATCATTGAGTGTATGCATGTGCCTTACAGCTGATCTTTGAGGCGCTGCATAGTCAGGAGCCCAGAGGCTACGTGGTAGGATGGATAATCGCCATCAGTCTGCTGGTGGGGATCCTCATCTTTTTGCTCCTAGCTGTGCTTCTATGGAAGGTAAAACTACTCATGAGTGTACTTTTGTCGCAGACATTCTCATTGTGTGTGTGTTTTCTCACTGGAGTTGCTAGTCCCTGTGAGCATGCTTAAAAATATAAATTATAAACGTTACAATGGTAGTAAGCGCAATCAAGCAAGCAAGTTATTTGCTAAAAAGTCATTTGAATTTGCCGGCTCAGGCAACGAGTCAGAACGTCAAGCCTGAAGTTACAACTACCATGCAAAAGCGAAAGCCCTTGATTAACAACATCAAGAAACACCAGCACCTTTACTGGGCCCAAACTCATTTAAAATGGACGGATGCAAAGGGGAAAAGTGTGCTTTGGTCCGATGAGTCCACATTTCAAATTGTTTTTGGAAATCATGGACGTTGTGCACTCGGGACAAAAGTTGCTGGAAAATTAAACTAGAGAACCTTTTTTAGGGAACTCTTCACCAAAATAGTTGGCAGCACTAGAACTATTTTTGACATTTCCATTCATTCCTGACAAGTGGAGTTTTTTGCCAGTTTTGGTCATAGATTTTTAAGTTGTGATACAATACTAGAGACATTTAGGGCTGTATTTGTTTGTTGAAAATGCAGCAAAGCCACTTTTCACGTAAGCAAAATATTTAGTTGAATGCCTTGAACTGCCTTGAAACGTTGAGATTGTTTAACTTTTTTCAAGTGTGGTAGAAATGTAACAAAATTGCACATCGTTTAAAAAAAGTGTTAGATGAGCTCAAAAATTCAAAGCTGCAGAACTTTTAGAACATTTTAAGTTGGACAATTCAACAAAACGTATTTGCTTTCATCAAAACTGTTTTCCCTCCATTTTACCACAGAAACAAAAATACAGAACAGTTGTCCCTCTTTTTGAACCCCAATTTAATCATATAAGTAAAAATGACCTGCATACTTTATTGCACTATGTACAATTGTTGCCATACATGTAATTTGTATAGTTTTTCCAATTTAAATAACTGTTTTCGGCCAAAAGTTACAAACTGTATTTTTTTCCACCGCTCAAAAACAGATGGGCTTCTTCCGTCGGCGGTATCGCGAGATCATCGAAGCCGAGCGGAACAGGAAGGACAGCGATGATAGCTGGGACTGGATGGAAAAGAACCACTGAGACTCGTGCTAGCGATCCTTCTCAGCCCTGGTGGCACCAGGCCCATCAAGCCTTCCCTATGTGGAAGAAGAAGAATATTCTCCATATTTTCTGGAGACTTGACATGTTTTTGAGGGTGGGGGTCCAGGAACTTGCAAAGCCTGCCAACGGACGAAGAATTGTGATAACTCCCAGCTGGCGGTGCAGAGCTGGCGGCGAAAGTCCGAACGTGGATACTGGTGGACAACAAAAACCTCAGGGCTGTGTTTCATAGCAATTTTATTTTTGTACACGTTAAGCCATATTTGTGCAAAAAGTGGTCTTGGAGAGGAGTTAAGGCCAATGTGTCTGTAGTATGTTTTTGTAAAAGCACTGATGTCCGATAACGCATGAATGCCTCCGCTACAGAGTATGGCCTGCCCAGAAATGACTGGACCCGTTCCTGATAGCGGGGGTCACCAATCGTGTCGTCTTATTGATTCTCCATGAAAGCTGTTGTCTTTGAGACCCAAAAACGCAACACACACCGTTTGAAACACTGTAGCCTCTGCTGCTGTTTGCAGAGTTGGCACACAAGTGCAGTGAATGTGCTCGCTGAAGTCATTAGAAATGTAAACACTTTTCGGGTCATGCATTTTCATTTTCTACTCCAGTGTTCGCCAACATTTATTGAGCCAAGGCACATATTTTACATTCATCTTTAATGACATCGGCATCGACAAAGCTGACCTTCATTTTCAGTGGTTTCACATTGAGGTATTTTTCTTCCCCAAAGTGCAATGTGCTTATTGTTCTCAAATTCATCACATCATTCAGTCATTACATAGAATATGACTGACCCTAAAATTATAAGCAATTAATTAATTAATAAGCAATTAAACTGGCCACAACATTAGGGTATGTTCTCATTACAGCTGCTGCAGTGGAAGCTCCAAATTGAAACGCAGTCTGTTTATGATACCCGTTCTTCTATCCGTCCATCGCAGGCGTGCTGGTGCCAATCCCAGCTATCAATGGGCAGGGGGAAGCCCTGAAACTCCAGCCAATCACAGGGCACACAGAGACGGACAACCACTCACACTTACAAACACAACTAAGGGCTATTTGGAGTGTCCAATATACCTACCATACATGTTTTTTGTCACATGGGCACAGGGAGAACATGCAAGCATGCCAGAGCCGCAATCAAGCCTACGACCGCTTCACCATCAGGCAGACGTGCTAACCACTATTCCACTGTGCCGGCCCTGGTTGTTCTAATTAATTGTTGCCATTCTTTAATTTGACTTTGCTGCTCCGCTACATTAAAAACACCTGCCTTGTATTTCCAACGACCCAGTGGTATACCGAGAGGTGTTTCCAATATTATGATTGGCTTATTCGGCTGGGTGCGGGGCGAATGAATATATGCAAACAGCTGTCTGCGTGATATAGTGCAAATTTCAATCAAAATAATAAACACAGTTCATTTTATAAAGGTGGAGCAATTAAATTGCACAGACGTAGCTAATGTTGTGCCCAGTACATCCAAATGGATCACGGTCCAAATTCTCAAGTAAATGTTTAACTCATCTCCTGAGATATGACGCTATGAGTTATGTGTAAGCTGATCCCGAATCGATGACAGCTGTGAGTATTAAGTTTGACTATGTTATAGTATACTACTATATACTGTAGTTATAGTATCATGTGGAGTCTGGAGTAAGGAACATGAGCCGCATGGCACTCCACAGCCAGATGTATGTGTAGGATTGGACCCCCTCATTGGTTTGTAGTGTGAGTCATGCCCTATAAATAAGTGGCAGCAGGATACACTAAATCTTGACAGATAAATTAACTTATAGAAGTTTAACATGAGAAAAGCGTTAACTTAATAACATTGTTGTCTCACTGTTTTGGTTCCACTTTTGCAGCTATGTGACATGGATTGTGAGAGAAAAATGTGCGCACAATGTCTCACAAAATGTGACATTTTAAGTATTTGAAACATTTGAAGATCTCCAATGACATCCTAAACGTCAAACTTGTCTTACAAAGAGTAAAGAAGACATGAGAAGAATGTTTTTCACCCCTCACTCCTCTCCAACGTGTTAACTCCTCCCCTTTTAAATCACCTCATTTAGTGTGTTGGGGTGATATGATTTAGGGAAATGAAAAGTGCAATGCCAAAGATCAATGTATATATTTAAATGTAATTCAGACTTTCTTCATAATTGAGAGGCTCACCATGATTTGTTTAACTTCCTGTTGTTGTGTTGATTGTTACCAATAATGTCCACTGGCATGACAGCATTTAAGTGTACACCGTCACATATTAAGTCCTCTTTACTGATTGTTCAAACCTGAATGCAGAGCTAAGCCACAATTGAAGTTTTAGAGGGATAAATTGAAAATGTGATGGGGAAAAGTTGTGGTAGTTTTCTATCACCGTACACTTTTTTTTTTTTTTTTTTTTTTTTTTGGGGGGGGGGGGGGGGGGTTCTCAATATACTACTGTCACGGACTATCCTTTCCAATATAGAGTGTTAGACGTTTTTAAAATGGTGTTGAATTTGTATATTTATCAAATCATAAATCATTTTAGAGTGGAAAAAAAAAACGAACGTGTTCATTATTGATGGTGTCTGGCGCCCTCCAGTGGTTCTTATGCCCTTGACAAAGACGATCATCGTACTTCACGAAAGCCCAAATTTCCAACAATGTAAAATGATGTATTAAAATTGGTCTATACGTTTTGGGCACGTCTGTTAAAATATATGCATAAAAAATCCAAACTTTGCCCAAGGTTTTCCCTATTGCAATCTGGAAAAAAAAAGCTGGTTTTGGCGTGACTGTTTTGGTCATGTGATACCCGTTGCCTGGAAACGCTCACCGAGCACATGCTGCAAGCTATGTTGAATTATTAACAAAGTGAGCAAAACGTATGTAGTTGGACCAGCTTAAAGCTCTTTACAGGTTGTATGTCTTCCTTACTGGACCACGGCCTGATAAGAACAGCGGTGGCGGACCAAGTGGTCGCTCCGTTTGCATGTCACCTGTGTCACCTTGTGCTGCTGTGTGACAGCCTAGAAGAGCCCGAACACTTCAATCAATTAGAGGAAGCAGCTCGGACTGTGGCTAAAGCTACCAGCAACATGGCAGCTGTCACCTCCAGGTGTGTATGTATTAAGCAGGACTAAAATCGATGTGAGTCAAGTTTCCTTTACGTCAATGCATCGACACAAAATGGACTTGTAACCCGCATTAAATGTTTGGTTGTTTAACCCACATATGCCATGTAGAGGTAATAGCTCACCCCGCCTCAAGGTGGCGCGTATGTAATGCAAGTACATGGCCAAGGAGACTGGTGAACTTCAAGATGAGCATTGAGCAAGTGGTCTCCCAATATGAAATATAACGTGAAAATTATACAAAGAACCAATTCAATCAATCATATCAGGATCTAATGAGTTACTTCCTCGTTAGAACAACAAAGAGCACGCGCAATATTGACGTGAGCAGCTGTTTTCTGTTGAATGTGCCCTCCATATGAGCTCAAGTATGCAAGGCCTTTGCTTGCTAATGTGTGCTTATAGGTTGTTGTGGTTTGTTGTTTTAAAGAGAATGGAGGTTGCAACAGGACAGTGTTCCAAAACATAGAAGTAAATCAACATCAGAAAAGTTTCAGAGGAACTAAATACACTTTACGGAGTAGCCGTGTAAAAGTCCTGTCTTGAACCCCATTGAGATTATGCGGCATGACCTCCAATGATTCATGCTCGATCTCCCAAGAATCTGATCAAACTGCAGCAGTTTTGGAGAGAGGAATGGTCCAAGACTGATCGTTATCGATTTGCCAAACTGATCTGCAACTATAAGAAGTGTTATCGCTGCCAATGGGCGAGCAACCACTCATGAAATGGTTCGGTTACTTATTCCTCCCCTCCCAACAATATTTGCATACTGTATTATTCTCGTTAAAGTATGAAAACCTTTAAAGGGGCAGTGTGTAAGACATAGACCTTCTTTCATTCAAAAGGAGTAAATTAAATGATTGTAAGTGTCAAAAACTTGCAAATGAATACAGTATGTTTTAAATATAATTGTAGCTCAAGTTATCTTTAAATTGTATTACATGATGGGTGGCACTTCCCCGGAAGCCATGTTTGTTATAGCTACGGGACAATGGTAAATGCAGCACCTGCAGCACCTCCTGCTGTCCGTAGTGAAAAACTGTAAATCTTACAAACTATCCCTTTAAATGTCTTGGTGGTTTTAAATAAAGCAGACACAATGCATTATGAATCACATTATGTCCAATCACCAAATGAACACCTACGCTATTTGTCCATTTTTAGACAGGTCAGTCAAACTGATGATGATGTGCTACGGAAGGAGATGACCTCTCTTCTGGAGCCCATCACAGTGTCAGGCCAACATGTGCTGCTGGCAGCCCAGAAGCTCAGCATCCAACCTAGTCTGACAGCACACAAAGAGGAACTCTTCACTGCTGTGCAAACTGTTTTCCTAGCAGTGGTCAAAGTAAGGTTGGAACAGGTGGATATAAGACAGTCTGTTAAACGTGGCAAATATGCTCATGTAGAAATTCAAACTTTACAAGGACAAAGGCAAGTAGGGCTTATACCTGACCTTATTTTAAGGTATCACTATACCAAATGGCGGCCGATGAAATTACTGTTATTATTTTTATGAGATGTATTATTATTATTATAATTATTATGAGAAATTACTGATTAGAATGATAGAAACCTGCCATTAATTTCATTAAATTTTAAAGAAATGCTATTTTGGAATAGGCAGGTCTTTCTTTAAAATTGTCTGTCATTGGATGTTGTTGGGGTTTTTTTTTTTTGGGGGGGGGTTCTGTATCAAAAGTACTAGTGGTATTGGTGCTTGGTATCAGTAGCAGTGCCTTACTCAAGCTCAGTATTCTACTATTAAAGGTGTTATTGAACATTTGTTATTTGTTTACTTTCCCTCTATAACATATTTGAAAATATCAATTGAAACCCACAGGTTAATATCAATGGTTTAAAGTTTTAGACTGATTCATCTTGGTCCCATTTATGTACAGTATGCTATACTACCTGAACAGTGACCCATAATTTTCATAGTCTCCGTATGTATTATACTGCTTCCTAATGGCCAAGGTGCACACACAAAGGAAGTGTTTCTCAATTCTATTTTGCAAAGCCCCCCTTGGAAAGAGAAAACATTTCAGGCACACCCAAATGCCCCCCGACCATTAATAAGCGTTTTATCTATAAAAATTGTCTGAGTACAGTATACCTAAAACTGTATCCTCTTTAACATTGACACAAGGAAAAGCAATATTAAAAAAACTACTATTTTATACAGCATTTAAACAAGTTAAAGTTTTGTCTAAGCCAGGGGTGTCAAACAAAGAGCCCGCGTGCCGGTTCTATATATTTTAATTCGTTGCATAAAAAAATACAATATTTGAAACAAAATATATTTACAATCATTTAGATGTCTATTTTTCCTAATGAAAAATCACATTGCACATTTTTTTTTATGGAAAGAATTAATGGCATTTCCATTCCGACCAGGAAGCAGTGAATTTTGCCTGTCCGATGCCGATAGTTTTACATCTCAAATTGTGATTCATTGTTTTTCCTTGCTCAGGTTCTGTTAGCGCACGATGACTCCATTGTGAGAGAAGTCCTTGCTGCAGCCACTCAAGTGTATGAGCGTCTCTCTGAGATTGCATCCTGTTCAGACATCCAGGCACTGGTCAAAGTTTTTCAGGGGTTCTCTGATGCCTTGCTTCTGCTCAGCCGCCTAACTGCAGAGAGAGCAGACTCCTTAAAAGATCTCCGCCAGGCCCAAAAACTTGGGCTCTCCCTTGAGACCTTAAGAAGGTGCGTGCCAATGATTCACACTGCTACCTGCACCACTATCAAGCACCCCACGAGCACGGAGGCCCAAACTGCCAAGCGCTACATACTGGACAAGGTGAGGAGCACGGTGGATGACATTGTTAACACCCTGAAAAGTCAATGTCAAAACGGACCTATGGGAGATTGTGGTTTTTACACCGAGAAGAGGAAAAGGTTGTCAGAGCTACTGGTATGTTGGTCCAACTCACCGGCACTGCCAGGTCGAGATTTGGACACCCTCCTTCGAGATCTTGTCTTTCACTCCATGACGGTAGCCAACTGTTCTCCAAAAGAGTCGCAGCAAAAACTAGTGTTCTACGGTCGGCATGTTCTTCACTTATGGTCTGATATAAAACTGATCTTAAAGTCCCCAGAGAATCATGAAGGACATCTTCAGAACACCTGCGCTTCGTTGGATGAGCTCCTAGAAGATCTTGACAGAGCAATGATGACCGCCATTATTCGTCAACTGTTGGACACATTTGTTGTTGCGACATCTGTGTTTGAGGAACTTTCTCGAGGGGTGAGGCAAACTCTTGTTGCAAATACCTCCATAGAGAACGATCTGAGTTTTCTTCAGTCACCGTTGGAAGAGTTCATATCCTGCTTGGATAGAACGATCCAAGTTGCAAGTTTTTTCTCTGCTGCCGCCGATGGTGCAAAGAGCCTTGACCATGTGGAAAACTCCCGAGTGTGTCTTACCAGACTCAAAGCTCGGATTGCTCCGCTGTTTCTAGAGCTGGCTGATAACTCTGTTCAAACCCTTCGACAGCTTCATGAAATGTTTCCCATATGGGAAGAGGATCTGAGGCAGCTCCAGGACGCTATAGGTGATGTGATGGATATCAAGGAGTTTACTAGTCTGGCCATTAAAGAGATCACGAGTGACCGCAGTGGTTGTGACGCGGCATACAGACAGCAAAGCTACCAGCGCTTTGGTGAACATGCGAGCAACCTCGTGTGTCACATGCAAATGGTGACACACTCAGTTAGAACACACTTGGACAACAGCGAGGACCCCATCTACAGGAACGGCCTTCTGGTCCTGCTGAAACAAGCTCAGCTTTGTCAAAGCAAAATGAACCAGTCGATCGGCGACATGCTTTTTGGCGGCATTCTGAACGTGGAGCACTATTCCACTTTTTCTGACAATGCATCTACTGCTATCTGTCATTTCAAAGTGCTCAGGGAGGGACTGGATGGCCACCAGCACCCACATATACTCAGTCCTCTGCGGGAGGTTGCTCGTCAGCTGGACCTCTCAGAAGGTGAGTCCATCGGTCTGAATGGGGATCACGGTCATAGAAGTTTGTCTCCTTCGATTCTGGATGTTATTGAGACAGAAACAGAACAGGAGGAGGAGTCCGACACAGGACCTGTGGGATTGGTGCTGTCTCCTAAATGCGATGATGATACAGAAGTAGACGACGTATTAGAAGAGCCCAAAGTGATCCAGATGTCTTTTGAATTTGAACTTTTGTCGATCTTAAACGAGCTTGTGACTGTGACTAAAGAAAAGGATGTTGCAGCGCTGAGCCGAGCGTGCACCAGTGTTTTCGAGCTTTCAAACTGTTACTCTCAGGCAACGAGGGAAGCTTTAGCCGTCGCGGATGATGACGGCTGTAAAAATTTGGAAAGCTTTCGGGCTGAATTGGTGTCACTGACACCTCTGCTGGTCCAGACAGCTCAAGAGACAGCAATGAGCTCGTCGCCGTTCACAGAAAACATCAGCAGACTGTGCACACAGTTTTCTGACCTCATCAACAACATCCGCAAGGTTCTTCTGCCAGCAAGCCAACCTTGGTTTCATGTCGTCTGCGACGAGTTGAGATGGACCCAGTCAGCCGAGACGGACGTGAAACAGCAGCTAAGTGAGGTGATGAACTGGTGCGCTGACACCGTGCAGCTCCTCACATCATCACACGTGACCCCTCAAAGTGAAAACCAGGAGACATTGACTCTTTTGCACAACAAGTTGAACAAAGCACAGAATAACACAAGACATTTGATAGAGTTCAGTGACTCATCTGATGGACAGCTGGATCAGCTCGAAGGGCTGTGCATCCTGTGGGGTCTCTCCGTTCACATTCTGTTTAATTCTTTGGACAGGATTTTGGGAACATCGGGCGCTATGAGCCAACACACTCCTCAAAAGAAACTTTCCATCTTATCAGAAGGCTCGCTGAGAATCCAAGAGGCTGCAGCGCTCACCAGTTTAACTTGTAAAAGTGCTTTCAGAGCAGCAGAGTTAACTGCTTGCCAGGATGAGGTGAAGACGCTGAGTGAGCGCTACCTTCAAGCTGCGGAGGACCTCACCGTCACACCTGGTGTCATGCAGCTCGCAGAGCCAGAGCTCCTTCGGAGGAATCTCATCATTAAGATGAAAGAGCTCTCGAGGCTTTTGAGTCAATTAAATCAATATTATGACAATCCGATCCACAATTTGGTCAGCATTGCTCATTTGGCAGCAAAGCAAACCGAGGAGAACAAATCAGAGGAAGCACAGCAAAGACTTGAACAATGTGCTAGTTTACTTCTGGAAAATGTGAGAGACGCCACCAAAAGAGTGGAAGAGAGCCTCCATTACGTGAGGGATTCCCGTGAGCGTTCCAAGCTGCGCTCCATTAACGCACATCTGTCTTTTCACATGTCTGATATCGTCAGTATGGTACGTCTCATGGCACAGACCTGCCCCATTAGTGACACATTCAACCTGGAGATGAAGATCCAGTGCTGGTCAGCCAAAGCTCACTATTTGGTGGAGGGAATCTGTAAGCAAGATGGAATCCGCCAAGAGGTAAAAGAGGACATCAGAGCAGGTCTTCAGGGCACAGCAACAGGCGGCTGTATCCAGAATGTCTTCATTGCATGCAATGAACAGAGGTATAAAGAAACAAATCGAGCATCTTTGCAGGAATGTTCCCAGGCTGCTGAATCAAAGATGTCGGCGCGGATTGAAGATGGATGCACGATCACAAGAAGGGATGTAAGTATTTGGTTTTCAGTTTACATTGTATCTGTACTGAAAATGAGAAGTTTGCGTTAGGTACAGAAGTTAGCACACCTGCCTTCCAAGTCCTGAGCTTCGGGATTCAAATCTCTGTGCTGGGCTTCTCGTGTAGCATTTGCATGGTCATCCTGTTTTGCAGATTTCCTCCTGATATTCTAGCTTCATATTCTAGCTCGCACATTCCAAAATTATTGAGGCACAGAGGCAATTGAAATGGTGGCTAGCGTGTGCTGACAAGCATTGAAGTAGTTTGAAAGTGGTTGGTTAATTCTGAACATAGCTACATCAGTCACTTTGCAACCACAGTTTCTCAAGTTGTAGACTTTTTATATTCCATTTAAAAGCAGCTCTGTACAATGTGTTTGGATTGGTTTAGACAGTTGCAGAATCGTTGACACTGTAATATCGTCATATTTATACAATAGAATGCCCTCCCCCCTTGCCCCCCAACCAATGAAATGTCTGGAGCGCTGCTCAAGATTGATGTTCTTATCATTTCTCCGCAGTTTGTTTCTGGTTCCAAAGAAACATCTTCACTGATCCCCACCTCCTTTTTGCTGAAGCAAGAAAGTGCCAGTTGGGATCCTAAAGACAACAAGATAGATCAGGAGACCAGAAAGATGGCGGACACACTGAACCACATGACCCAATACCTAAGGAAGAGAGGCCCAATTCTGGTAAAGACCACTACAAGGGTACATTTGCTTTTACTATAGCTGTCATCTGTGTTAGGTAATCTTTTGTTGTTGTTTTTTTTTTTCCTTTAGAGCAAAGAGGCATTTGTATGTGCAGCCAAAGATGTGATGTCAAGTGGCCAGTTGGTGACCGACTTTATTCAAGTCATAGCCAACCACTGCCTGGATGCGCAGTGTGCACTTGAACTTTCCCTCCTTGTGGAGCAGATTCTCACCATCACCAACCAGCTCAGCATCCTTTCCAGGTCAGAATAAGCAAAGGCAGGTTGAGGAGAATTCAGATGGGGGAGTGCAAAGAGGTCATCTTTTGTACCACAGTGTCAATTCTGTAACACCTGGCTCTAAATCATCTGATGAGATCCTGGTGAAGAACACTCAGAATCTGCTCCACACAGTCCTGAAGGGAGTTCGTGCAGCAGAGACCGCCTGCATCACAGTAAACACAACTGAGCTGCATTTATGGAAAACGGAATCACATCAAAGGTCCTTTAACGGGGCATCATTTCTCTGTTTGAGGGTTTAAAGCAGCCGGAGCCAAACTCGGATGGAGCCGAAGCCACCGCTCTGTGTTTCCAGTGGAAGAAGAACCTGGAGTACCACCGAGCCCGGCAGACTGCCAACCCAAAATCGGATGAGCTGGGTTTGAGGAAGACTTCACAGCAATCCGTCGTACCGAGTCTTGCGTCTCCCATACAGGATGGCTCCGACTTGACACGTCGATGGAAAGGTCTCAACAGTAGAGCTGCGCCGCAATTTTTGCTTTAATGAGACAATCAATTGCTTGGACGCCATCAGGGAGGGAAGTCCTATCTGTTCTAAACTTTGCAGGCATGTAGAGATGCATTGCTTCATGGCGACATTTATTATTGCACACAGCCCCTACGCGAAAAAAAGCTAACTCATGTTCACCGAAAAAACTTGCATATACAGCAAGGGAATAAAATGACGAGCACCAAGCTTGCACTTTAATGTTTGGAGCCCCCAAAAGTGTATCAAGTAGAAGACACTAAAGAAAACCTAAAAGCATTTTAGGCACCCGTTTATTAGAACTTTGGTGATTTTGGTCATCTTAAAAAACTTTTAGAAAATGTCTCTTAAAACTCGGTTTTTGTTGACATAGTGGTACAAATATACCTTTAGTACAACTAGGCATGTAAAATAAACACTAGACTGAAGAACTAAGCGGTCTAATTTTTTTCCATAGCCAACAGTACATATGTACTGTTGATGAAAAAGAATTAATGTTGTAGTGTAGTGGTTCACATAAATGAAAGTTGGGCAGCTGCCCACTTAAAGCAACTCTATGCCAGGTAGTAGTGTAAACATTTAATTCACATTAAGATATGTACAGTACAATGTATTTAAAAGCTGATGAAACGTGCACAGAAAAAAGGTCACCCACAAATACACATGAAATGATCGTGTCATTTAAAAGGTTGTGAAAACAATACAAAAACAGTTCCAATATGGCTTCAAATACTCAGGCTCATTTTCAGGCAAGATGTTTGATATCAAAACATATTCAGAACAAGTTTTAAACTGTTATTTACAAGTGCATCTCAATAAATGTGGCAGTTCAAAGAAACTAATTCGTTGAGATAAAAATTTCAGAAGGCTAATTCTAACCTAATATCCATATTAAAAACAAAAATGGTTCATTCCGTTTTTAGATGGTGAATTTGGCGTTATCAATAGCTTGGTTACAACCATCACAATACAAAAATTCGAGATCTGAACGAGAGAAAGTCATATATTGAGACGCAGCAATTATTAGCTCTACTTGTCACTAGAAAATAGTTCATGAAAGGTTTAATGGACTGAACACACGTAGACCACATTAACAATCAATTATATACACATTTAAATTGAGACGCAGCACCAGATCTATTTTCATTTGTCCATTCGTCCGTTGTTTTTGCTAGTTAATACTCTGCATGACAGTAAAACAGGTCGCCAAACGTGAAAACTTGGAAGAAAAACCTTACCATAAGCAAATTCAATGACACAAATGCCTCGGTATGCTTTTATTTCAAAGATGTTCCTGGAAGCATGTCGTTGCAAACCAGCCTGTGCCTTCTATGGTCACTTGGTTACCTAGACCGTATGGTGAAATGGTTGTCGAAAATCTCAGTTTATAGTTTCGTCAAAAAAAGAAATGCCGATCAGCGTTTATTTATTTAATTTAATCCGAATACCTAATAGCTGCAGCTCTATGGGATAAATGCAAGATGCTCACATTACTTCCATATCATCTGTGAAATTTTTATTTTGCAGTTGAAGAAAAGGATGGTAAAATGTTTGGCAGACAACACACCTTTTATTTTACGTTTGCTAAGTTATCTTTACATTTGCAAGCAAGATTGTTAATTTTATTGCAGTTGACTCTTAAAAACATTTTGATAGCTGGGAAATTTAAACTAGGTATTTTATATTACTGAATTTGCAAAAATCTCTCGTTCTCGTGGGCTGAATCTCGTGAGACATCCCGTGGGCTGGGGTTTATGCCTTGTCCCAATCCGAGGGGTAGTATGCTCAAATCACATTGCAAATACGTAAATATATACTGTACGGAAGTGGAAAAACACAAAATATCTGACAAATAACCCCCCCCCTCCTAAAAAACATAGGTGTTAACATGCACAATATCATCTTATGCCTGCGTATAAAGTGAATGTACATAAATAAATATATTCATAGCCAAATGATCGGTTTGTGTAACCAATATCACAATTCAATGCAGCTTACTGGGAAAAAGGAGAAGCTGTCGGGTCAAAGGTCTTAAAGACTTCTTTAAGAGTCCTGTCTTCAAGGTCCTCCTCGTTCATCTGCTTAAGTTCCTCCGAGGGAATTTCTTTCTGCTCCTTCTGTTCTTCTTCATCCTCTTGCGACCCTGCAGAACCCGGACCTGCCAGTTTGGCCTGCCGCGCGTCAGCATACTGGGGTCGGATCAAGCCTGCCAGGGCCTGGACGGGAAGATTGTGCACTGCGTGGGTGGTGGTGATGGAGTCCTGTTGAGGTGGACTGTGATGTGGGGTCTGAACGGGATCGGAGCCGGTGTCTGTGGTTTTTGCCTCCTCCAAAGAGACACGGCCTTGACTTGGCGAAATGGGTTGTGTTGGAGTGTCTTTCTTTACCGGATGTTTGAGAATGCCGGCTTTTTTTGGAGGATCCGCCTTATCCTCCTGAAGCGGCTCGGTATGATTACGGGGATCGTAAAGACTGATGCCTCCCAGGATTGTCGTGGGGCTTTCAAGGACCCCACCGGAGGAAGCCAGCCTCGGCGCATAGGGCGGCAGCCTCTCAGTTAAGGCGGAGCTCGCGTTAGTCTTTTGAAGCCTGGGTTCCACAACTCCTCCCATAGCTTCCTTCTGGCCCAGCAGTTTGGAGTCCAGACTTCCTGTTCTCTTGATTCTGGGGTCCAAATTCTTTGGCTGACGTGGATCCACAGGTCTCTCCGTCGAAGAGCCAGACAGACGGGCAAGACGCTCCTTTAATCGAGCAGCCGCCAATCTTGGGTCGGTCGGCGGCGGGCTGGAGGACGGTGTGTGGTCCGACACACTTGTTTTGTTCATTTGAGCATCGGCGATTAGAGGTGGCAGGGGCAGATTGATGGAATGCTCCTGTTTGGGTATGAGGGATGGGATCAGGTCTTCAGGGGCCCAAACAACCGTTTGGGCGAAGGCCGGACGTTGAAGCAGAATGTCCACCCGAATATGGCTGAACTGCTTCAGCTGGCAACGAGGGTCCCGTAGCACCACGCCCGCACTAGGCTCCAGTGGGATGAGAGCTGCTCGGTCTCGGAGTTCCCTTTCACCTTCGTCGTCCTCATCGCCCGGGGGCTTTCTTTGCCCGATCGGCTGATTTTGTTGCCGATGGGCGCTCGACTCCACAGGTCTCACTTTCCTGGGGTCCCTAGACAGTCGTGGATCCAGACCTGCTTCAGACTCCTTCTTTGTATCAGGAGGTCTCTGCCGAGGGTCGGCCTTCACACGTGGATCATTTGGTTGAGTTCTCTCCTTGGCAAGTCGAGGGTCACCCAGGGGTGCTGCTGGGGATGGTGTTGCGGTCTTGTTGGACTTCTGCATCTCACTCTGCCTTTTCAGACATCTTAGGATGGACGCGACACTACCCCCACCCTCTTCATCGCTGGAATACCAATTTGTTGTTTCATCTGGAGAAAAAGATACAACAATTTGGACTGACCCTTGTGCTTCTGACAGAACATCTTTAAGATCAGGACGGACGTTCACCTCTGTTTGTGTTTTTATCATCTTGACTTTCTGCTCGCTGCAGATTGATTTCTTGTGACTTGGACTGTGGTTGTTGCTGAGTCAGGTGTAGAATGATGGCTTTCTGCACAGCTGGAGGTAAAGACTGCACCTGGACATCCGGACCTAGCTGCTGCTGTAGGTTCTGGAACTGGTTCATTCCGGGTTCCACTAACACAAAGCAAAAATAAAGATCCGTTGCACTTTAAGTACATCTAAATTCATACTGTGGTTGACGTGATACACACCATGCTTGCCCACTGGTTGGTTTTGTAGCAGGTTGCTGAGGAGCTCCAGTGGGTTCTGGGCCATCGATGAAAATGGGAAAATGTTCTGCAGCATCTGTAATTCTGGTACTGCAGGGAACGGAGGACTGTGCATATTCATCTGATGGTTTATTTTTCCGTGAAACACTGGAGGCTGACCAGGTGGAATTGGCTGCTGCAATGGGTATGCATGTGGCAGCTGCTGTCCAGGAGGACTCTGGGCACTCATGGACAGGCCTGTTGGGTAACCCACGGAACCTGGCGACCCTAAGGAAGGGACTGGGGTAGTCTCAGAGCTCGACGATGCCAAAGCTCCACTTTGTGCTTCCTCTGGTTCGCCACTAAACTGGTCGGTGCCTTCATTGGGATCCTGATAGTTGGAGTCACTGGTAATGAGATCAAATGCACCCATTAATTTGAAGTTAACCGAGGGAAAAAAAAATACTTGCTTTTGATTTGACCTACTTAAAGGCAATTTTATGAGCCAGGTCGACTGTAGGTTGAACCTTGATCTCGAAGAGGGAAGGGATCTTTCCTGAAGACTCATCCGTTGGGCTGCTCTGACCCGGCGTGGGGAGCAAGCCCACACCAGGAGGCGGCTTCGGAAGTGGGGCAATGCCCTGTTTTCTCAGGTCTTCTAGCTCCAACTCATCCTCACGAGCGTTTTCCTCCTCAGTATTAATGATCTTACCATGTGCAAAAGGAGAAACACTTCATTATTTTTGGATCGTTGCGAGTCAGGTTTTTACTGAGTTTTGAATATATCTCACCTTATCGAGCAACTCTTTTGTTGAATCAGTCAGAGCGTCATGAGAAAATTTGCAGTTTTCCCCCTGATAGCATTTGGCTCCAGTGTGAAAGAACTTGCAAGGATATTCATGTTCGGCCACAAATTAAGGAGCATCACTGATTCGGTAGGTTGCATTTAAAAGATTATGTATGATTGTCACTGAAGGATATTGTGCATGTAAATGCAGTGGTCTCCTTTGCTGCAGTATCCCTGGAGGTAGAACTTACAAAGTTCCTTTTTCTTATCAGGGATGACCAGCTCATGCTCAAACTTACACTGCTCCCCCTACAGGAAGAGAAAAATACCTACTTTTTCAGTTGACTGTTTTTAAACCATAAGGAATACATTGAAACTCTGATTATTTATAGTTGGCATTTTAATATGTGGGGCAACTTACCGTTCTCATTCTTGGTGTCAATTAAGTACGTTTAAGTGAGTTGAGGAGTTTGACTGAGACATAAGTAGTACTTTGCCACTGTCCTATGGAATCTATAGGCAATTAAAACTTTTTTTTTGGGATGGCACTGCAATCACTCACAGATTTTTGCCAATCAAGGCAGAGCTTGACCCAAATCCCTCTAAACAGACATTGTTGAAATTCATTCAGTGTGAAACAAGCTTCCGTTACATTTTGGTGACGCTTCTGACTAAAAATGCACAAAAATTGTCATTTGCCACCATTACAGTCTACTAGCATTAGGGTCAAGTGGTGCAGTACCTGCCAAAGATGATAAAAATATTTTAAGATTTGAAAAATCCTCATGTATGTATCAGGTCTTGGAAATCCATCCATTTTATTGATGGCTTGTCTGCACTTTTCTTCTGCAAGTCTATAGAGAATATATATTTTCTAAATAATTATTGGAGTTGCTTTTTTAAGTGTTCAATAAAGTTCAGTAGAAATTATTACACGTCACCACGAAAAAGGTTGAAAAATGCTCCCAATAAGTAGCTCAGTTAAAAACAAAATGCAACTGACCATGCCTCATATCTACAGAGTTTGACAGAAGAGCAAAAGCAGCAAAGAGAAAAACGGCAAAGAAACTCCTCAGAGTCAATTCAAATTTCGATGTAGCGTACCTTGATGCATCGACCCTCCAGAAAGTACTTGCAAATGTATCTTCCATTGTGTTCCACCGTGTGTTGACTGATGAATTCTTTGCTCATAATCAGGCGCTTCTTCTGAAATCCGGAATTTTTGACATCCTGTCAATCAAACAGTAATTTGTTAACGCCCTTCAACCATTTTTTTACAAATGCAAGTTGAAGATTTCATGGTCATACAGGAGCCGTGTCTTCCATGTCCTGGTCACCCGCTCTGCCTCGTCCACCGCGTCCCATCCAGGGTTTTCCCCCCTTCATTTTCTTGTACTTGTTGAGCACCCCTCGTCCTCTTCCAGGTCCACTCCCCCTGCCTCTTCCTCTCTGGCCAACTGCAGAGAAACAAATTCATGTGTATTACTGCTCAATGGTGTTGAAAGATTATGACATAGGTTCTGTCTCACAATGTTGTTTCATGCCCCTCATGTTCCCCCTCTTCCCCATTTGCTCCTTTGCATAGCGGCCCTTTCCGAGGCCAGATGTTGAATCTTTGGACTGGAGGTACTCGGACTCATCGTCATAACGATCCTCCTCGTCTTCAAAGTCATAGTTGTCGTCGCTGTAGTCGCTGTATTTATTAAAATTGCTGCTTTTGTGAGGCGGCGACTTGTGCAAGTTGCCGCGTGATGCTTTCTGGTCTCTTCCGTGCTGGAAAATCAACAGTGGCAAGCGACAATCATGAACTTTGCATTCTGCAAGATTATAACATGTACACTCACCTGCGTATTCTGGCTTTCACAATCGCGTCCGGATCCATGACCCTGCCTGTTCTTAGTTCTCTCTGGACGGTCGTAGTCAGAGTTGTAGCTGTCAGAACTATTGCTGCTTGAAGATGAGTGATGCTGAAGCACAAAGACAGAAAAAGTATATTAAACATATAGGAACCAATCCAATTTATAAGGTCAAAGAGCTTACTCTCTGTCTGTCCCGCCTCCTCCGTTTCAACCTTCTCTTCTCTCTGGTCTTTTTGTAGCGTTTCCTTGAGTGCCTATGAGACTTATCTTCTTTTTCTTTAGCTTTGTCACGTTCCTTTTCCTTAGGCTTTTCTTTATTTTCATTCAACTCTGGGGCCTCTTTGTTTTCCTCCTCTATCCCGATTCCTTCGTCGTCTATTTCACCATCTTCCAACTCTCCATCCTCTCTGAAAAAGCCATTTATTTCATTCAAATGATAATTCTAATTGCCCTTAAAATGGTTTCAAGCAACAACAGGATTGTTTTCACTTTCCCTAGGGTTTATATTTTAAGGTCGCAAACACGCCAACCGTCCATCGTAACATTCACACCTACGCACAATTTTGAGACTTAAAAGAAGCTAAAAGGCTATTTGAATGCAGGAGGGAAAAGTCCATGCAAGCACAGGTAGAACATGCAAACTAAACAGATTAACACAGCATGCTGCCTCTGCACAATCCAAACAAAAATGGATCAATGTACCAATAATGCCATCAATAGTTTCCTCTGTGTAAAGTTTACAAGGAGGGGATGGTTGGTCTCTCCTTACAAGTTATGTTGCAAGCAAATAAATGTAAAAGGCAAGATAAATTTTGCTGTTTTAATGCCAAATTGTTTGTTTACTTGAGGACAGTGGACCTCTGCATACTTTACGTTTAGCACCTGCAGATTTGGGTTGCTAGAATCATATTCCAAAAAAATAATATTAAACTGTACACTGTCGACTGGAAACCTTTTGACTTGGCTTCCCGTTTAATAGATGATTTACCTATTTAAGAACACTTGGCGTGTAGCGCAAAGAACGCTGTTTGAACATTTATCCGACTAGTACAACACCTACATGTTACTAGTGAGAAAACCCTTTTTAACCCTCTTATTTTAACTGAAATCCGTGCGCAGCGAGTGAAGTTTTTAGCTCGTAGATTTGTATAATGTGCATGGAGTTTGGGCAGGATACAAGGATATAAAGGGCTCAAGCATTTTTCCAAAGGCACAATTTCAACATTGTGTGAACATTGGTCCCCTGCATTACCACCTAGCGGCCAGCGGAGGAAAGCCCGTAACTGAGATGGGCGTGTCATTACGTCATCTCCCTGCAGATGGCAACGCAGCAATGGATTCATCCCAATATTACACATAATGATGATGACTGCCATCGCATGGAAATGATGGTGGATGAGTCGACTCGAAGAACAGGAAATCTATAAGCTATACTTAAATGCACTAAAATGGCATGCAAAGATCTGAAAGGGGCATCGGGAAAATGCATAAACTGCCAAATGTATAATGAGGGGGAACATAAAACAAGCATGTCGAGGCACAGCACTGAAACGCACAAATGATTGTGTTAAGAATTGCATTAAGATAGTTACTCGACCTTTCGTCCCCTGCCAGCTCAGAGTCTGTCATGTTTTTGTCAAAAACAGGGGCTGGGGGACTGGAAACAAGGCTCACAGAGGCCATTGGAAATCAAATCTGCTTCACTTCTATGTCCAGTACAAGAGTGAATCAACTCAAGCGGTCAATGAGACGTTGTGTTGTGACAGATGCTGGAAGATGTTCAGACTGCAGGAAAAAAAACTCACGGTGTTTCATGTCTCGACAGAGACAGTGTACAGACACTCTCCTCTTTCATACCAATGACGTTTTAACTCTGTGAGCACAGCTCGATACCCCGCTTTGCTAATGTCCCGTCGGTTGACAGCTGCCATGGTGAAAGAAGAGAGGAAACGGAGGGAGAAACAATCTGTGTTGTAACCATGTTCGTTGATTTCAGCATCTTCGCGGGATTTCTCAACAGCGATATCATCTCAAAATGGCCACTCTGCCCCGTCGCGCACATTCCCAAATGGTGTATCCGTCCGCACGCTTCAAGCTCGTTGCGGATGTAACCGGAGCTTGCAAATCGGCGTCGCTCATTGGTCAGATGTCAGGAACGTCATTACAATGGCGTTGGTCATTGGTTGACTTTGCTGTCAGTTATTTACCCCCCTCACTTATCCATGTATGTGTCGCCCAACTCCACTTGAATTTGTACAATTCTTTAATGGGGAATCGGGTTGTGATTTTCCGTGGATAAAACAGCTGACATTTGATTTCCTTCTTTAATTTTTCCTTCTTTAAATTCACACTTGCAGATTGTGCATGAGTAACTGGAGACGCGCCCTATATCGTATTTACACGCGCTCGGCTTCAGGAACTATGCGCTTTCCTCTTTGGCCACTAAATGTCGCTGTAACCCTCCGAACAATAGTATTGAAATCGCAAACGCATCCGTCGTGAGGTTGGAACGAGAGCAAGATCTTAAGAATTATACATAAAAAACAAACACACAAACATAAAAACAGTTTGTTAAATCAAACAATTTTTTAAAGTTAAAAACTGTTCCTGGCTACTAACACCGGATTCTAACTGCTGTGTTTTGGATACAACCAGAGTTATTATTGTCATTCACGCATTCTAGACAATCTTAACGTTACTATTCCAAAATATCCATTATGCAGTTTACGGAACGCGTACGTAGTTATTAACTGATCATATGAAGCTGTATCTGTGCTTTAAGTCTACTAGAAAGTTCAGATTGTGGTCTTCATTGGTGGGAGGGATTCTTGCATCAGAAAGCGACGTGCAGAACTCAGAGACCAAACTTTCCAGGAGCGTCGATCCATCTTCGACACCTGATGAGCATCCCACTAAAACATTCCGAGTCCAACTGAAGGACGCCTGTTATAAATATTATTAACGTAACTGTTGGGTTTAACAGGGTATTCCTAAAAGAGGAACATACTATATTAGTGAACTTGTGGAGATATGGGGCTGTCTTTTTGGTGCAGGTGTTTGCTTTTGCTGTGTTTGACAGCTGTTCATGGGCGAGCTGCAGTTCAGGTAAGAATATATCAGTTGACTGGCATGATGTTTGGAAGTATGAATTAAGAGCACCTTTTTTCTCTTTTTTTGTGTGTGACTTAATCTTTTGATGAAATCATCCAAAAGTGACAGGAAAAATTAGATTTTTTGGCAGCATCTGGATGCTCATGTTTTGTCAGCGGGAGGCATTTCCTCTTAACCTTGCATGTTCAGCAACATCCAACATCTGTACGATTATGTGCATGATCAATTTTAATGTCTGGAAGCTAGTTTCTATTGTAGCAAGCCCCCCCACCCCACCTTACAAATAGGAGTACAGGAATTCAAGGTATGCCGCCCCTGAGAAATTGCTTCAATGAGCATGTGATTAATAAAACCTTGCAGGAAGGATTAAATGTAACCCTGTACTAACTTGACGTCTACTTTTGCTCGAGTAACTGTGGCGCTATTTCAACTTTTGGTATTGGCCATTCAGGATCACCCAATAAGCAGAAACTGTCCTGCTGCCATGCAAAATATACAAAGGAACAGCATTTGGACTGATGTCTTACAAACATCTGCCGGACAGATTTTGGGTTTTACCGAGAAAAGCAATGGGTTGACGGTGTATATCTTTTATGTGATATAGAGTAGTAGATGATGTTGAATACAAGATGTTTTACTCTCAGTTTGCAAATATAGTACACATTTCCTCCAATTACATTGATTTTTTTTCCCCTTTCGATATCACTCCTTTCACAGACCTGCATGGATAAACATCAAGTGGTCGGGGTGCTGCGACAGATGGAGAAGTTTTTAAAAGGCCAGGAGCTTCGATTCACTGAGGGCTTCCGGATTATGAAGTCAAAACTGGCAACGCTACAGAATTCTGTCTCCAAGTTGCCTCAAGCGGACCAGTCAGCTTGTGAGTACTAAACTATCACATCGAAACCTCGACATTTGAACTGTAGTTTACGGGGATGCAAAACTCTTGTACATATATAAAACTGTTCTGCGGATTGTCGATAGTTTGGTTACATGAAAAGAGCAAAATTATAGGGCTAACCACAATGTACTCGAGGTATCGCCCGTGAAAGTTTCAGACAGGGCTATTCAAACCTTTTTTATTTATTTTTTAAACCAGGGACCCTTTCATTTAGGCCATATGGACATACCAACCATTTTTTTAACGATTTAACCTCAACCTTAATCAAACGCAAATGAATTGATAGCATTATTAATCCATCTCCTTAACTCCTTCAGTGCAGCATTTTGACACATCTTTCAAGGCCGACAGAATATTGTATTGTATGACTACGTAGACATTGATGGTACCATATATGAGATTGGATTCCATTCTTTACCTAGAAAAAGAAAATAAGATTCTACCTTATTCTGTTCTTAAGTAATCAGTGTTTGCAACCAGGTCATTTGAGTGACACCAAGCTATTTTGGACAAAAGGAGAAAAAATCCATGCACATATACACTTTGACACAAATATATATTTTTAGTAGCATTTGAAACATCTCATGAGTTCTTCTCTTTGATAAAACATGAACCAAAACAGTGAAAATGTGTTTTCAATGGCAAAATAACAGTTTGCGTACATATATAAGTACATTACAACAGTGCATTTATTTAAGAGGAGCGCTGGCCACGAGTGTCATCTATCCATTCATTTGAAAAACAAAACAAAAACTGATGAGGATTATTGTCATTGGCACAAAACCTAAGTATTTCACATGACGAACATTCCGTGGCACTGAAAGAGTTAAGATATAAAAGCAGTTAGTATAGCCAACTTGGTGTTTTTCCATTATACTTAGTGATTATTCCAACAACTCAATTTTCTTTTTCCCCAAAAGTGTCTTGCAAGATTAATTCCCATTACCAAACAAAGAACATGAGCAAAACACACTTTCAGCACTTTCACATTGTTTTTGATTGGGAGCTCTGTAGAAGCTACAAATGTCAAATGTTTTACTTTAAAAATTTGAAGCAGAAAGTAAACTGGTTTAGTGTCTACAGCTTGCGGACCTACTGGAGTCCAGGGACCCCAGTTTAAGAACCAATTGTATGTGTCAACAATATTTGATCAACAATTAAACACTTTAGCAGGGAACCCTTGAAACAAAGTGACCGTTTGGTTGGAGAGCAAATTATGTAAGAAGCATCCTGTATCGTTCAAGGTTAAAAGACATCAAAACGGTGCCTACGAATATACGTGTTTGATGATTCACCCGTGATGGTTTCAGCTAAGACAGCGGATGCCAGCTACTCTGGGATTGTTTTCATCCAAGAATTTCAAGGCCATCTGTCATTATGATGGTCATTCAAAATTGTGTTATTTACCTAATTTGTTAGTGAAACCCCCAATAACATGCATAGTTTTTAACCGAATGCCAAAACATAAAAATGCTAAAATATGTCATGCGTAGAATATACGTTGTTTGGATTGCACCGTTCACAATTTGAAATCTAAAAACAAAAAGAAAAGTATTACGCGTTCTCTTGTCTGTTTGTGTGCACACATTTTTCTCATGTGGCGTGATTCCGTCATGAAGCTTATCCTGTTCATCTGGAAAACATTGAACTTCAAAATTGGTCTCAAGGCACAACAGAACAAAACTCGGAGTTGCTATTTAACAGTTGCTCACAATCTTCATCGATGGAGGAAGCAGAAACCTGCCATAAAAGTCCAAATTGGATCAGTTCATAATGTTATGTAATGTTAATACTGTATATTATTCAGGCATTCAACTTTCCAGTCCACTGCTAATGACGCGTTTTAGACTGCCCAGTGACACGTGTATATCCCCAGGCACAGAATGCGAGAGGATGTTGGGAGGCTTCTTGTTCCCCACGTGTGATCAGCCTCCTCCTGCTTCTTTTTCTCCTTCTCCTATTCTTCCTCCTTATCTTCCCTCTTTCCTTTTTCTCCTTCCTTCCTTTTCTTTATCTGCTTCCTCCTCCTTCTTCCTCTTCTACTCGCAGCCACTGCCACCTGTCAGCCCCTGGAAGAATTGGAGCACGGTACAAAATTTGGATCCAAACACCTGGCCGGACATGAGGTGCATTTTGCTTGCTCGCAGGGCTACCACCTTGTGGGTTCGTCTACGCGTGTGTGCCTGGACAATGGCACCTGGAGTGGAGTGGATGCCATCTGTAAAGGTAAGTCCGACCTGCCCTTAACTTGTTACTGCTACAAACTACAGGTGTATACAGAGTGTACGCTCTGAAAACAGTCGGGTTAAAAATGATCGACCCGATATTTTGGTCAGTTAGACCCGGCTTTCTGGGTCGTTAAACCAATTCTTGACAACTTGTACATTCTTGTACAACATAAGAGAAAATTGACCTAAATATTGGGTTGATATTTTTTGGATCCACAGTTGGGTTAGCTTCACCTCTTCACTCTGAATTCAAATCTAATTCTGCTTCGAATTCAATTCCGTTTTACTGAGTCAATCAAATATTTCTAAACACACTCTTATCAGTGTTGTTTTTTTTATCCTGAATTGTAGATTGGTGCTTTAAATCTTCATGCATTAAATCTTCAACATTAAGAAAAATTATTGATGGAATTATAATCCATCCATACATCATCTAGAGCCACTTAGGCTCACAGGGGCCGCCGTGAAATTATAATTTCTTTCATAATTTAGTTTTCTTCAAATTGTTCACCTTATGCCTCGGCAAGATGCTGTATTTCCACTTCTTGGTCTTTTATGAGTCAGCGTTATGGTGTGGATGATGCTTTATGCTTGCTTTTAGTTTACAGGTGTGCTTTATGAAGTGTAAATACCTTTGGATTTCTTGGCATCTCAATGTGTTTGCATTTTGGTGATGTTTCCAAACTTCTTCATTTGGGAACTGACAATGCACAGTCCACATGGAAGCCATGCGAATGAACAGCTACACTATTTCCATTCAGTTTTCATTCAGTTTCTTTCTATTCAATTGTATTAAATACAAATTCTAACTCTGATTCCAGATTTATTTAAATTCTATTCCAAATTCAACTTTTACTGCTTCCCAATTCGGATTGAAATTCCAAATTCTATTCTATTCTATTCTATTCTATTCTATTCTATTCTATTCTATTCTATTCTATTCTATTCTATTCTTTGTCCATAGGGGTGCACAAAAACACAGAAAAGCTGTAAATTCACTTTTATCACCTTTAACAATCCAGAGAAGAGTAGAACCTTCCTTTCTGCTTGAAGGCCTAGCTAAATGCAGCATCCAATGTCCAAGAACTCTACAAGCCACCTATTATTTCTTTCCGCTGTGGGGGATTCAGCAGCCAACTTGGTGCCTCTCGTGAATAGCAGTATGTTGGGTGATTGTAAGACTCCCTCCCTCCGCCTCACACTCCTTTTTGGATCTTGCTCATGTTTCTTGACAATGGTGTGCCGCTAGATGGGATTTGGAGCTGAAATGATATCCCAACTATGGTCTGATAGCGCAGAAGAATGCTAAGCATGCTGTTCATTGCCCCATCAGCCTGCACTGGCAGCACTTTTCCTCCCCCCAAATTTCAACGTGTGTTTATTGACCTTCATGCATATAGAGCAGCATGAGAAGGCATGACCCTGCAACAGTATTATCTCTGTTTATGTTATTTATTCCTGACTGCAACGTTCTAATTTTAGCCATGCTTCAAAAACTATTGACGGCGTTGAGAGAAAAAAAGCTTAAGTTTAAATAAGTGTAAAACCATTTCGTACGGACAGTGAAGCGGGCTGTTCAAGGAAGGTCCAAGCCATATGGAGGCCACCAGACAAGCCAAACAAAATTACATGAGTTGGTTGTTATCCACTTGACTATCGCTTCAGTGCTCAGTTTTGAACTGGATCTCCTCTCAGAATTTGCGGAGCTGGTGACAGTGATAAATATACCATCTTGCGCACTAAATTTCAGGCAGTAGGATTTTTAAGTGTCAAAAATGGCTTTACTCTTATGTTTCTTTGTTCAAATTAATTTAGGAGCCCCACAAAATGCAAGCACATTACCCTTTCCTAATTGGTAAATGATACATTTGTTTTTGTGAAATTTAAAATAAAGCTGACACCACACTTTAATCCAATCGTGAGTGTTAATAATTCACTTTTCATGAATTTGCAGGAAATTTCCAAATCAACTTTGGCTGATTTAAAGGGACATTGTAAGATTTGACAGTTTTTTATGACGAACAGCAGGAGGGGCTGCATTTAGCATTGTCCGAAACTATTACAAATATGGCAGCCTCCGCAGAATTGCCACCCAATGTAACATAATTTAATGATAACTAGACCTACGATTATATTCAAAACATACTGTTGGTCATTAAGAACACATTTCTTTGCAAGTTTTTGAAATCTTACACAGTGTCCCTTTAAATTTGTTGAAACAGCGCAAATCACTTACACATTTTACTCATTGAATGAACCTTAATTTGCTATTACTAGAAAGTGTAGTGAAAACAATGTGTGATGGACACCACTCATGTAACATTTTATTTTCACATTTTAAATTGAAATATTGTGTTTTTTTGTTTTTCTTTTTTTAATTGTGCGCAGTCCTCAACACTTCAAAGATCAACGATAATGAAGTACAGAAACCCAAGCAAGGATAAGTGGTTCAGAAAATGGATTTTATAGGGATCCGTCTAATTTAGATCTTTGTAGTTCGTGTCTATGCGTATTTATCCCCCTTTTCTACAGCCTTATTATTATCTTGTCATTTTCTTGTCTGTGGTAATGCAGCTGATGCCGTTTGTGCATGTTTAAGCGGAAAGAATCATGTGTCAGGAGAATTCAGTTATATGGATGAATCCATTTGTAGACAGTGATGTGGCTGGACCGTTTTAATGTCAAAGCCCAACAAACTTTTACTTTTTAAATAACAGTGTGAAAACATAGTCAGTGTTTCCATCATATGAAACTTTTAAGTGTTCTGTTTTCAAGATTTCATTTTGGAACTTTGGACTGAGCACTATGAGTGATGGATGGAAATTTAAGATGTTCCTGTTATGTTTTTTTGTTGCTCGACTGTTGCTGCACAGGCAAATGGTTCTTTGAGCTTTTTTACTACAACTATTTTCAGGTGACTTAAACTGCATCATAACCCCTTTTTACTTTACCTAGTATTGTACTTTATTTTATAATTGACTTGTTCAATTGCCCATAATACATTCAGCACTTCTAAATGGTTCTTTAAAAATGTTGCAAATGGAGTGACTAACATTGCGTCGGTTCACTCGCTTGACTTCAGTGTAGTCAGAATGATGACGTATCAATATTGCAACATAACTCACTGAGAAATGTTAGCTCTTGGGACAGTGATTTTTAGGGATGGGACAGGATCTTGTTCAATGACATATTGTGAGATTAGACCGCCATGAGATTTTTTGTCCTTGCATGGCCCGATATTTTTTTTTTCTTTTGGCTGGTATTTTTAGCAATAGAGTACACAAGAGAATGCTCTGCACTGCTTGTTACTGGTCCGTGGTAAAACACGTGCCAAACAAGGTGAAATGTCAAACTACAAACAAATGCTTTTATTTTGAAGTCCCTGGAAGCGTGTCACAACAACGACCGACTTGGTTCTTTTCACAGCACAAACTTGCTCCTGGAGTGAGTCACTAGTCGGGACAATGTTATTCTCAAATGACATTTAATCTCCAATTCAGAAACAAATAACTTAATTACTTTGGCATTTAATTGCACAGGGCCTGTTGCCAGTATTTAGCGCAGCCTCTAGCAAAAATTAGCCATTAGCTAGCAGTGCCCAAGTGCCTGCAAGAGCAGTCGAATTACATTTCAAAGGTAGCTTAATGGAGGCAAATGACTGCACACGTTCATGCTGACAAACCAAGCTATCTCAAATGTGTGTTTTGTGGGTTTGACGTTACTTCATCTTGCCCAAAATGTTTGCCTTGTGAGTTGTCTAAAATCTCAGTTTAAACTAAAAATAAATGTTGATTGTTTTTTTGGTTGAAAAAAATGATGGTAATATATTTGGCAGACAGACTGTAAACATGGCAAAAAAAAAAAGAAAAATCACACCATACATCACGACCAACAGGATCCATATACACATTGTTAAATATTCAGTATTTTGAAAGCTGCTGCTGAAAAAAAATAGCCACTCTCCTTTTTTGTTTCATTTGCAAGTAAGACCATTAATTGTGTTGCAGCCTTCTCAGTAAAAGAAAACATTTTAGAAAACATTTTGTGAATTGGATTTGTGCTGGCATCATTTTATTACAAATTTTGCAAAAAAAATCACATCCCAGCTCGTTCTTGTGGACTCAATCTTGCGAGACGTGCCTCTCATCGGATTTATATCCTCCTGTCTCCTGTAACTTCAGAGATCAGTGAATGTGCAAGCAACCCCTGCCAAAATGGAGGTACCTGCGTAGAAGGTGTCAACCAATACAAATGCACCTGTTCACAGAGCTGGAGTGGCGCTCACTGCCAGCATCGCACTCAGACCGGTAAGTTGCACTAAATAAAGCGCGCTGCTCTTTCTTAGCGGCATAGGCCTTATTATATTGTTTCCTTGCTTGCAGCCCCTCCTGAGTGGAGCGTAATGAATGACCCCGCATTCAGCCGAAAACCCCGCTGCGCCCAAGTCAACCGGGCACAACACTGTAGCTGTGATGCAGGCTTCCACATGAGTGGCACCTCTGACAACAGTATCTGCCAAGGTGAGCCACCGTTGAGTATGATGTGCAGTCATTCCACAAGAAAACATCCACTAATAAATGAATCTTCTGCTAATCGGTGGAGGCCAGTCTGAAACAAACAAAGTAATCCTGTCCAAAAGTCACAAGCTGATTAGCATTCATTTAGGTCAGAGTTCAGATGCCTTTAGGATGTACAATATACTGAATGTGAATAGTAAGAGACAAGCGTAATGTACAGGGGAGCATCAACATGAATGATTAAAGTACAAAAAAAAAGATTTTGTATCTTGTCTTTAAAGGTTTACAATACAATACAGATTAAATAATGTGTACTGGTGTTAGGCTTAAACCAACGTTTCACTGGATGCGTAATGAGCTACGTTTAGAATAGCGAATCCATATTTTCAGTTATGGTGGTGAGCGTAATATAAAAGTAATGCAATATTAGTCTAATGCTTTACATTTCAAATACAGTAATATTGTAGTGTAACTCATTACTTTGACATGACAGTAATAAGTAATGAATAATGCATTACAGTTTTGAAGTACTTTGCCTAACACTGATTAGCTGGATTTAAAGTGTACTAGGTTAATTTCTAGAGGTTGGAATCTTTGCCTGCCTCACCATTCAGTTTCGATTTTGGAGTCTCCGATTCGATTCAGAATCGATTTTCGATTATCAACAATTTTTGATTCAAACGATGCGATTACTTAAAAATGATTTCTGCTTCAATCTAAAAGAATGCAAAGAACCATCATACTACTGTATGTGGGTCATGTTTGCAAGACAGAATAACAAAGGGAGAATGCATTTTTTGTGAATTTTTACATGTGAATGCTAAAACCTGATGGAAGCAACTGGAATGCATGGACTATAACACAATGGATTTTCTTTTTGATTTATATGGAATGATAATATTTTGGAATCATGTGAAGAGATTTATAATTATATGGATTTTTGAAAAATCATGAGTTTTTATTTCGAAATTTGGGGGAAACAATTGTATGGATGAGCTGAACAATATAATGCTGAAACATTTGAATCCGTCAAAATTTGAAGTGTGGGGATTTTCTTTTAAACTGTCAAATTACGTGTAAATGCTCAAAACTGAATGAAAAATTATGGAAGCATGATGAATGCATGGAATATATTAGAAAAAAATATTTCTAGTTTACATGGAATGATAATGAACATTTTGGAATCATGTAGAGAGATAATGAATTATATGGATATATGAAAAAGCAGTTTTGTTAGTCTTTATTTAGAAATTTGGGGGAAAAGAATTGTAGTAAGTAGGGATGAGTTAAACAATATAATGCTGGAACATTTGAATATGTCAAAAATTAAAGTTTCTTTTACACTTTGTAAAAAAAAATGTGTTCAGAACATACTGAACAGTTTAAAGTTGAAACAGGTGGAACTAGTCCAAAAATGTAAAAATTTGAGTAGAAAAATAAAAAACATTTGATTTTATGGCTTTAATGTAATAGTAAAGATCATCTGAACCGTGATAACATGAGAAATGGTCAAAAAATGTGAAATTTCATGTAATAGCAAGACATTTTGAGCTGAACATTTAGAATTTCAAATGGGAACAATTTTTGAATCGCCCTTTTGGAATTAATGTAGTATGTGATTTTTGGGGTAAAAAATAAAACAAAACAAAACAAAAAAAACATAGACTCTTGGGAAAACTGTGAAGGTTTGGAAAAAGAAAAATTATAACCCAGGAATGGTGAAATTTCGGAATGTGTTGAAGTTGGAATGGTTCGAATCGGTCGAGAAACGTTGAAAGGAATTGAATGGCAAAATATGGCGGAGTAAAAAAGATGATAATAATCAAAATAAAAGGTGAAGGTGTGAAAGCTTTCAACACTTTTCAACACAATTCTATTCATAATGTGTGTAACACAAGGGCAACGCAGACAGAAGCAGCCTTCCCATATGTTTGTGATTTTAATATGGTGAATTTCCTCCATCCCAAACATTCCTGCCGTCCTGTGTACAGCAGCCCCGCATGGTCGTGAGATGCCTGCCTTTTCCTGTTTTGAACAGATGTCAACGAGTGTGAAGTCTACCGTCTGGACCAAGGAGGGACGTTATGCGTCCATGAATGTGTCAACGTCCCGGGCTCCTACCACTGCTCCTGCCCCAGTGGCTACAAGTTGCTCCCAGATGGGCGGAGCTGCGAAGGTGAGTGACAGGAGGGCACAAGGGACAAAGGCCCATTCACAAGGCTTTACCAGCTGCGGATCTGACTGGGTGTGTAGGAACGAAGGGGCTTTACCTCTGATTTACCGCGGCGAAAAGCTTCCAAACTCCCAGTTTCTCCTCATGACTAATTTCTGGAGCAAAACCTTTGGCCCGGGAGTGATTGACCTCAGCATTTCCCAGCAAAAAAGGATCTTTAGGACATGAAGCATTTATGAGAGACTGACCCGAAAACCCAAATAAACAACTGGTGCTCAGCACCCGGCGCTCAGACTGCCGACGCTCTGGCTGCTTGCCCCTCGCTCGACTTACATGCCTCCACTGTTTTGTCTTCCAGATGTGGACGAATGTTTGAACCAGCAGCACAACTGTAGCCGAGGAACAACATGTATCAACACTGGGGGAGGCTTTCAGTGCGTCAACCCAGACTGTCCCCGTTCCCACGGCAACATCACCTACGTCAAAACATCGCCCCTGTACGTGCACCTTTTTTTTTGCTACTGTTTTAGCGCCCTGCAGCTTTCATTCGGCCCTTCGTGTTGTGCTCAATGAGAAAGGGCTCCTGGGGGACATTTTGAGTAATAGCAGGAAAAAAGAAACTAAAATGTCAAAGTTGCATTTGGGTTTATTTATAACCATCAAATGATGTCCAAATTTCCCTTTGTAAATCAGCTCTGAAAGCGGAGATTAACTCGAGAAGAAGGTAATACTTCCTTATGTCAAAGAGAGCATAAATTTCAGTCCTGTTGGCTCATGCTTTATTGTTTTTGGTCAAAACATTCTTTACTAGAATAAAAAGATACACGCTGCAATTGAGCTAAGGTGCACATTGATCCTAACCTCTCTTCCATTGCATTGTAATTGATTGTAATTGTAGACTCATTATAAAGTAAGGCTGTTCATATCGATCCAATAATCCATACAATCGACACAAAAAGGCTATTTAAATATTGTTTTGTATCGATCCTTAACATTTATTTATTTATTTTCTTTCTACTTTTTCTTTGTACTTTCGTATGGGTTCCTCACGCAATCCTTTTTTTAGCGCATGCATGTGACAAATTTGCCTGGCCACCATGCGATTGCTATGATGGATTGCTGGATGGATGGATGGATGGATGGATGGATGGATGGATGGATGGATGGATGGATGGATGGATGGATGCAGGGAGGGAAGTTTGGTAGATAGGTAGGTTTAGGAGTGTACTTCCAATACCTTCCCATATTCCTTTATTTTGTTCTTTTTTTTAACTTAAAGAACATATGTCAATGTTAAGAACCGAGCAAGAAAGTTTAATAAAATGTTATTTTTAGTACAAACTATTTAAAATACCAAAATATTTCATATTAAATTCTGTATTTAATATTTAATCAACCCCGAAGTACTTGGTATCGTCATCAGTGTCAACGATACTGACACCAGTGTTGTTTTGGTATCAATCAATACCAAAATAGCAAGTCTCACCCAGCTCTACTATCGAGATGCTGTACGTTTTTGCATGTGTAAGTTTTCTGCTCACGGTGATTTTCATCTTCTGAAGAACTAGTTATCTTGCTACAGGCAAAATTTTCAACAAACATCTTGAATGGGATATTTACATGTGCAATTGTACCAAATGTTGTGACTGGTGAGTGTATTTCATCATTATTAACCTTGGAGTGCAACTAAAAGTAACGACAAGATGATTGTACGCACACAGACACAGAAGCCACATGAGAAGCCCAAAAACTACAAAAATAAGATTTGTGGTTAAAGCTGTATAATAGTGAGGCAAACCATATGTGACAAGAGCATGCTTACTCAGCGCAACTGCTTCGCCAAACATTATTTTCTCTTTAATGTCGTCCAATTGCTGAGGAACATTACAACGTGTCTGTAAAGCCAAGCTGCCTGGTCGAAAGGACTGAAACATGGTACTGTGCGCTCTTACTGAACCGGCGGTGTGGTCCAATTGGGATGCCAGCAGAGATGACTGAAGCTTTTGGCAGACACCGACATGGACAAAGCAAAGCATGGCCTAGCACTGTAGCTTAGCCCAATCAGATACCGCATTCCAAAACGTATAGCCTCGCCAGACTAAAACATTCTACCATTACTAAAAAGTTCGAATTGACGCTATCAGAGAGGCATTGATTCAAAGTGGTATTAAAAGAAAATGTCATTTGAAGTGCAGAGGTATCCAAATGCACAGTATAGAAATACGTCTCTCAGTATGATCCAGGATGTTGAGGCAGTTTTCGCAACGGCGTTAGTCTGATGCCACAGTACCTCTCGAGGTGACCAATGAACAATATTTATGTTGGATGTCATCGTTGATTCTTAATAACCACATTTTCTGCACACTGCAGTTGATACCAACCAAGGAAAAATATCATTTCCCTTTCATTTGCCAGATTTCATTGCTGCAAATACCTGTAGCCACAATTGTAGCTTTTCTAGTGTGTTTTTAGCCAGAAAATATTTGTAACCATTCTATTAAAATTAGACCTTTAAATATGTGCAAAACACAATACACGTAGTACAAAATGTGCTGAAAACATAGACTTAGTTATCACAGCTTATAGAGGTCTTGTGCTTTCATGATCTTGTTAAGTACTTGCATGTACACGATGTGTTGCCGCTCAAGGCTTAAAATGTAGTGGTGAACTAATTGGCTCTGTACTTCCCAACAAGGAGATATTTATGTGAACCTCATAAAGTACTGTACATCACTGGACCATAAAGAACTGTGACTTGTGATTCCCTCATAGCTGCTGCTTTTCTACTCTCACCTGGTTACTGGTGACACTTTTTTTTTTTTTTCATTTTTCAGTTTTAAGTTTATGTACATGTCAGAGGGGAGGTTGTGATTGAATCGTTTTGCTTTTTTCCCCACCGTTTTTCTTATTTCATTTTTTTTGCAGCTGTTTTAACTGTTTTAATCTCACAGTTTATTTTTGCTCTTTGATAAATTGCTTCTATTTAATATTCATTTTTTATGTTGTGTTGTTTTAGTAGTTTTGCATGTTTGCTTTGCGTTTTTGTTGTTGTTGTTTGTTTACCTCATTCCTGTGTTTGTTGCATTGTGGAAGTTGCAGCACCGTTTGCCCCTTTTTGTCCACTGTACAGTAGGGCTAGAGTACAACTGCCATCATGCTCCTTGGGCGGTTTGTATCACAGCATTTTGATGAGTTTGGTTTTACATTTAAGAAACTTTCATACTTCAGTCACTAATTTTAAATAGCGTATGTGAAAAAAAAAGGAAAAGTGTTTGGGCAGAAACAGATCTTTCAGAGCGTATTTATTAGTATGGCACTTTTGTTAAGACGGATCCACCAGATAAGGGCCTTGCCTGCTATCAAGGCATTTTTGCACTGGACACGTACTGCCTAATATGGCACAATGTGTTATTTTTAGCACTCTAGTGTACCCTGTTGAGCCTGGAAGACCTGCGGTCCCCTCTGAAGGTTTCTTATTTTCCCCAGATGGGGATTTTGAGTTTTTCCTTCCCCTTCTGGGAGCTTTGTTCAAGGGATGCTGTTGTGTATTTAGGATGTTCTGTATGACTTCTTTTTCACCTGTGAAGCCCTTAGAGACTCTGGTGATTCAGGGCTATACAAATAGACTTGACTTGATGGACATGATTTTACCCTGAGGAATAGAAAATGCCCCCTCCAGTTGCCCTTTTACTTCTAGGGCTAGGTTCACACTGTAGTTGAAGGGGCCCGAATTCGATATTTTTGTCCCTGTGCAACCTGCATCTGATCTTTTAATCCCAGTGTGAAGGACACCGATCAGATTTTTTCAAATCCGAATTCAGGCCACTTGTGTATGAGTCCGATCAGTAGCCGATCTTGCATCATGCGACTTCGGTGTAGAGACCGGGTCGCATTCATTCAACCCGCAGTTTGAACTGTCAGCTCACTATTTTCTGACCCGCATGTAACCAACAAGTTACAGACGTCACAATTCCAAGCTCAAAAAGACGGAAACAAGTCAGAAAACAAAACAATACAACAATAGCCCTTCCCCTCCGCAATGTAATTTACTCCTGAATTTTCTTGCTCAGGTACAACAGCCATTTTAACATCAGCAGGTACACCCGTAAACACTAATGTTAAGCACGGGCGCGGTGTGTGGCATCATGGTGTCCTCAATGCGCTTGCTGGCGAGTTTTGGGCCACTTTTGGGCTTCACGCACAGGCCCAAAAGAGTGTGAATTTGAAGTTTCATGTAACGGGTCTTCAAATATGAAACATGACCACACGTGGAAAGGAAATGGAACAGTATTTATCTTTCTTGTGCCTCTAACCTGATGTGTTTCTGTGTTGTGTAGTCAGTGCGAGAGGAATCCCTGCCCCATGGAAAGCCGCTCCTGCCACCTCGCTCCCAAGACCGTCTCTTTCCACTACCTCTCCCTTCCGTCCAACGTACAGACGCCCGCCACCCTTTTCCGTATGGCCACCGCCGGGGCCCCCGGGCGCGCAGGGCCAGACAGCTTGCGCTTCGGCATTGTGGGAGGAAACTCGCGAGGTACCTTTGTTATGCAGCGCTCAGACAGACAAACTGGCGAGCTGATACTGGTCCAGCAGTTGCGCGGGCCACAGGAGATCAACGTGGACGTGGACATGTCGGAATACACCGACCGCACTTTTCAAGCAAAGCACGTGGCCAGGGTCCACGTGCTGGTGTCACCCTATAACTTCTGAGGAAGTTAAGGCTTCGTAACTGATTGTATTGACCATCTTCATTCTGTTGTGGGCGGTCACCGGCCAGAGCGTGTGTCTCTAAAATGTTGGAAAGAATGTAAAAGAATGACAAATGTGCAGGCATTTTATCAATATCCTACCTTACAGTAAACATATGGCAGCACTATGTCACCCGGTGACACGGTGCGGACCTCCTCTAGGGCCAATAGCCTGAAAGTGAGTCAATATCGAATTGTACAGCCTCAAAGATTCCAATTGATGTGCTCGTTCAAGACGGATGAAAAATTGTTCTGCTACCTGCCTTGATGGTGAATTCCTCTGAGACACTAAGGCACCGCTAGTATTTTATTTTGGATGTTGTATTGCTGGTTTTTGCATTGTTTTTCATCATATACTGTATATAAGCACACTATTCATTCCTACTAAGAATATTTTGTTCTCGTAAGAGTAGATGATCTACAGTAGCAGGACATTTTATACCACACGTCATACATACATGTATTTTATGGATTATAACAGCCAGACAATTTTGAATATTGTCTCTACATAAAGAAATAAAGTCAGTGTAACATCTCCGCTTTTGTTATGTCACTTGACGCCGATTAGCAGGCTTATACAGTTGCCATGGATATCACTGCCATGGTACTTTTGACATAAATGCGCAATGTGCCCCTTTGTCAATTTTTTTGTTTTGTTTGTGAAAGCCATTTTGTTGCCTTTCAAAAATTAAATCAAACAAAATCATTTAAAATGACTTCAATTATTATTACTACCTCAACTCTTGGTCACAAGTTTCTCGATGATGTCAGGACTACCGTGTCGGTTGGTTGGTTGATGTATTTTTTCTTAGTCCCACGGTCCACAAAAGCCAAAGATATATTACTGTATAATGCAGAAAACGCATGAAAAACATTGTCCAGTTTGAACGATCTTGTAGACATATCACAAAATGTTTTATATTGCAAACTTGCTTAAATTGAAAGGCAGTGATGGAAGTAAATAGTTGATTTTTTTTTTTAAGAGGTTAACCAGCTTTTAACATTAAAATGGAAATATTAGTGCCGGTTGTCATCGCAAGTATCGATACATACCTTGAGGGCAAGGTACCGGCCCAATACGGACACCCGGTACGGGTACTTGAGAATCCACTTTTCAAAAGTCATACCACATTTTGTGTGTTTTTCCAATCTCGTGCAATCCTAGTTTGAACACAGAGTTGGCAATGAGTGCAGAAACGCCATCAGTTACATTCGTGCCCTTTTTTTACTTTGAGCACCTGCCCCTTCAAAGGTCACAGCACGCCCCTGCTGAACAGTGCGCCAGCGCTTGTTTTCAAGTCAGTTAGGCAGTAAAACCAAGCTCAGGGGACTAATAAATTGTGGATAGCAATAAAATCTTCTCTAAATGGATGACATTGGAAGTTTTCAGCACACTTTCAAAGCTGTTTGGAACTCATCCGAGATATGGGAACTGTCAAATTTAAAAAAAACATCTCAAGTCTTTTTTTTTCTTTTTTAATGACACACTAATGTTCAACGTGTGTTGTCTTCCTTCCTTGTGTCCTCTCACATCTCCATACAGGACTTTACATATGCTTTAAAATTATATATTTCCAGAGGGAGGAAGAAAGTATGTGCTATTTTTTTGTATTTTATAGCACTTGTTTCAAAAGATGAGCGTCTGTCTTGCATGATGTCACGCGAGACGGTAACAAACGTTGCTCGGCAGTAGTGTATAAGTAACAAGAGCTCAGTTCAGCAAGCATAACATTAACTGTGTGTGTTCTGCTTTCTCTTTGGCCGTTTATTTTTTAATCCCCAAAAGGTCAAGCAAGTCCAAACAAGGGATGGCAAGAGAAGGAGAGAATCGGGAGAAGAAAAATACACAAAAGGAAGGTTTTAATAGTGCAGCATAACCACACACATCATTTCTTAGCAAATTCAAAAGCAGTGGCGTTTTAATTGTTTGAACTTTTTACATCGGTAAACGTTTTTTAAACTTGTATGATGAATACGAATTTTGGAAAAAGGTGCATGTATGATGTACATTTAATTTTAGAATGTGTCATTGACGATGAGTTCCGTTGTTCTAGTGCAGTGGTTCCCAACCGTTGTCAGATGGGGACTATTGTGGCAGTCTTACAAATACGGAATATTTTTTGAAGCTGTCTGCGACCCACTTTTCAAGCTGACTCACCGGTTGAGAATCACTGCTCTGGTGGTTAGCATGTCTGCTTTGAAGTTGGGAAGTTTGGAGTTCTGATCACTGCTTGAGGATATCACATGTTCCTTGTACTTATATGTACTCCGGTTTCCATAAACTTTCAGGTTAGGTTAAGTCACTGCTTCTCTATGATATTTTCCAAAGTCCCACAAGGAAAAAAGACCCCCCCTCCCCTAGCTTTTATGATATACTACATTTACTTTTGAAAAATTATGAGTCACAACGTGATGAGAAAAAAAAATGAGAGGAGAAGTAAAACTAAACAACTGAGATAATGTAGTTGCACAAGTGATAACGCTCATAATTAGGGATCTGGCTTTGGTAGAATTAACCAATCACATTCACCTCATGCTAAATTGGACCTGTCATTATTTAAAATGCCTTTGATAAACTCTCAATAAAGTTAGCACATTTTTTGGTCACAAATTAGAGAGCAAGCCAGAGTCCTCAAATAACTTTCACATTATCAGTTGATCTCAATGTACCAATAGCAATCAGGAGAATGATCTTAAAGAATTTCCAAAGCACGTCCGCCTCACAGTTCTGAGGTTCCAGCCCCGGCCTTCCTGTGTGGAGTTTGCATGTTCTCCCCATGCCTGTGTTGTTTTTTATCTGTACATCCAAAGAAACATAACTCGTACTGGGTTTCAGCAGGATTGCCTGCTTATGAGTACAACCACACCCGCATTTAGAAGGGTTTGCACACTGCCAGTTACAGAATTTTTATTTTCTCTCTTGAAGGCATTCACAATAAAAAAAGTTGTACAGGTCAACCAATCTGATTGATTGTCACAAAAACTAAATATTTATTGACAAAAAACTGTCGTTTATAGGGATGTGTCGGGATTTAATATCCTTTGTATATGCCCTGTAGTTGGCCGGGGACCAAAGTGTATCCTACTTCTCGCCAAAAGTGTACTGTGAGAGGGCCTACTGTAGTTCATATCTGACTAATTACAGAAAATGGATGGATGGAATAATGAACTAATTTTTCCCCTCGCAATAAGCAAGAACGGCAAAATCTTACTTACACATTGCCCGCACAGTCAAGACCGGAGATATAGTAGTGGAAGTTTGACCCTGGAACAAATTATTTCAATTTTTATCTGGCAAACTCCAAATCAAAAAAGATTGAACATCGTCCCATAACAAACTGCGTTTGTCAAATGTCGTGCTCTACTCACACTAGTGTTATTGTTTTCATAGCTTGTCCTCAGGCACATGTTGCATCCATTCAGTCGAGGAGGAAGGATGTTGCCAGAGACAATTGGAGAACATCAAGCTTTGCTAACTCAAGCCATTTGCTGCTGGCGAGAGAGTGAGGGGGAGAAATGGTGAAAATACACAAGGAAGGCCTTGAGGCAGAGCCAGCTTCCAATGTGTTTTGGCCTGTGGGCTCAAACCTGCGGTGGCTTGAGTGTTTCGATGCGGCGGGCCAAACACGCAGGGGAGAATGATACAAGGAAGACGATACTAAATGCCAAATTGATACACTTTACACATTTGGGGAACGCTGCAACTCACTGACCTCTTTCTTATGTTTAAAATGTTATTTTGCCTAAATAAAGATGTTTTTTTTTTTTTTTTTTATCATAGCCGCTTTTCATTTTTGTTGACAAAGAGTTCAAGGGAACTTGGCATTTCATTATTACAGTCCCTAAATCAGAAATTTGAGAATGCTGATGATATTCTTTTGTCAGTCTGGTCACAGTGGCATTTTTTCTATTCTCATTGAGTTTTAAATTAAAACGAGGGGTGTTAAAATGAGATTGTGATCAATGAATTAGAATCATAATCAAGCATTGATTTTTAATCTCGAACATTATGCTTTCTGATTAGATTTTTATGCATTGGGTTTTTTGTGATTAAGTTGTTGGGGGTTGGAAAACAAAGGCCAATGGAGGGCAACTTCCGGGCTAGAGGGAAGGAAAATGGAAAAAGAATGTCAGTTGTTGTTCTGACGAAGGGTGAATTTACCTCAAAGAAAACGCCCCAAGGTTATCTAATGTTTCCCCCAGGCTGTGTGTATGTTTGTATTTGCTGTACTGTAACACATGCATCTTACCCCAAAAAAAGAACGCAAGAAACACATGTTCAACTCACTAATGTTATCAAAACTAAGTCAATATTATGCTTTTCAAAAGAGAGCCCAAATTTCAAAAGTTACATCTGCATGTTTTAAAACCAATAGTTTATTTTAGGTGGAAAAAAGTATTATATATCAGAATCTTTAATGATACGCCAAACAAATAAGACTGAAGTGGCAAAGCATTCACGATCAAACTGCTTTTAAGAAGTTTCAATTTTCACAGCAAGATCATCTTTCAATCTCTTCTGTGTTTCATTAGCATTTGTCATAATTCTGCGGTGTTTGTATTGGATCTGTTTTTGAAGCCCATTGAGAAAGAAACACATTATGGGATGACACAGTCCAATATCCTATGTAAAACAATTGATTTTATTACAGTAATAACAGAGCAAATTATATTCCTGAAAACCAACATATTTCCATAAATAATCTTAAGATTGAACACGTTTTACCGTGGAAAAAAAAATGCATACATACAATTAAAAAAAAAAAAAAAAAAACAACCCAGACGTAACCTCTCATAACTCAGGCAGAATAATGCCATTAAATCAGGCATCTATAATTGCTTTTCCATAAAACCCGATGGGGAAATGAAGATCAACACTGACATTAGAATAAAATAATCCTCTGGAGATGATCAACTTGTGCTTTTGCTAACCACTCAAAGCATCCCACACATGACGACAGTGCTAAGGGAACATTTTTAGACAGTAAATGAAATAATTATACCGGTAATAATAAAATGAGTACAAAAAGCAGGCTTGATCATTAATGAAAAAAAGAATTAATAATTAAAAAAAGGAAAAAAAAAAACGAATTGCCTTTTGCCCAGTACACTGAAATTGGTCCAGCTCTGAAGACATTGTAAACAGAATAGAAGTAAACTTAGCCAACACCCATGTCACAAATAAATAAGAATGACAGTTCACAATTTCTTTATACAATATATTGCTCCAAAGACACACACACACACACACGAGGACTCTTTCTCTTAGTACATATCGACAGAACCCTTGTGGTTTAATTGTACAAACGGCCAAGTCTTTCATCTTAACACTCACACATTGAACGACACATCAACAAATTTGAGACTTTTTGAATATCAGGCCTCATACGAGAACGACATTTAGGCACAGTTTTAACGGCGGAAGTGCATAGAAGCAAATTGTTTTCTTCCAATATTGTCATGTCAACATCCTGTCGCAAAATTACACGAGACGTCCTTGTGTTTAAATCCCACTTCGAATCGACAAGATCAAGTTCAATGATCTGACTAATTAGCTTTACTTTCATAAATAAGCATCTCATTTGAAAGCCCCACAACAGTGTGCATCTGTGAGTGTGTTCATGCATGAGGCCCTCTGTATTTACTTGTAAAAAAAAAAAAAATGCAGATAAATACAGCACTTAATGTGTTAAATGACATCATCTCTTTGGAAAGAAGGGCTCAAATTGATTCTATCAGGAAAAGACGAACCACATATGTTGAGAGAAGAAAGTTCGGCCGGCGGAAGGGCATTAGTCGAGCGCTACCAGCAACGAGTTGCCAGTCTGCAGCCCCAAAAAAAAAAAAAAGTCGCCACTCGCTTGCCCTCCTCGTCACCTGCTGATCACACAAAGTTTTGCCTTCATTCCAGCTTGGACATCTCATACTTGGTTGTCATGATTTCCTACACAGTAAAAACAGTAAGGTAAACTGTAGTCAACATTTCATGTTTCAACATATGGCATAGGCACATAGATCTAATCAGGAATACCTCATCGGAGTCGAGCAAGACTGGGAGGGCTCTGAAAAGAATGGCAACGGCAGTCTTAATATTTCTGAACTTATTTGATCGCATTAATTCAAACCACGAAATTGAATATTCATCAATGTTAATGACTTACACATCAGTGAGAGAGCTCGGAATGTTTTCCTCAACCCACTTCATATCTTCTTCCTGGATGAAGACAAAAAGAGATAAACACTGCCGCCTGTCGGAAGAAGCCTATAAATGCAGATTCTTTGTGGCTCTTGGAGGTTTTGCCAAACATTTTCAGCTCAAGACTCAAATCAGACTCATCGACTAAAACGGTAAAACCCTTACACTTAATAGAGTGCTTCCTGAATAATCAATAGACTATTATTTAACACTTGACACAACCTCAAGCGCGTTACTGACCGTGTTTGCTTCTGGAGATTTCACAGCCCCATTTGTTTCATTTTTTGTGACTCTCATTTTAATTCCAGCTGCGGAAGGGAAAAGGAGACCATAGCAGAGGAGAAAAGCCAGTGTATTTAAAACGAAACACAACTCTTTTAAGTTACCGCACCAATGTTTGCAGAGGCAATAAATTCCTCGATTTCCTCATCATCTGAGTCGTCAATAAGAGGTGTGAAGGCATACCTGTGGGTGTTGACATTCAATGAGGAAAAAGAGAAGAGGAAACAAGGTGTATAAGAACTTGCACTTCTTGCCTTTGGTTGTTTGCAGATGGTCTCCATAGGAACATTATGACAAGTAGAATGAGGGAGAACAAAAACCTCCAGAAAGCATCTTCTACCCACAGCTCGATCCAATCCTGAGCACAAATGGTCTTGATTTAATGAATTGATTCGACACAGTCAATACAGATATGCCATACTTACCAACTGGCAATCGGCTAAACGGAATTTTTTGGCTGTCCAACCCATGAAAATGACGGAAGCTGATAGATTAAAAAATAAATAAATAACCAGCAACCGTAACACACACACACACACACACATATCTGTTGAAAAACGAGTGTTGGACTCACCGATGACAGCAAATATGAGTGTGTTTGTGAAGTGCCGATAGAGGGACAACTTGACTGGGTTTTTTCTAAGCTTCAGAGTCTTGATGGTTTGAGCCAGACTGACAAATATGTAAACTGGCAGTCAAGGTAAATGCCCAACTCAACTCAAATCAAACTCCATACTCGCACATGCACACTCCATTAAATATATCATCTGTCATGCAAAATGACTGAGTGGCTGTAATGTTGAATGCAATTTGCCGAGAGATCAGAGATGTCATTGAACAGTGGCGCAAATTATGTTCTATGAATGTTTTATAGAGTTATAGGATTATTTGCTGTAGCATCAACTTGGTTATTTGAGGTATTTACTTGGTGTTGTACGTTAATTTCAGTATAATAAATTCCATATAGTGAGTTGCATCAGTTATTTCTGTCTCAAGTTGCTTTTTGTTGATCTGACTGAACTTTCACTGTATGTCTGGCTATTTCTCGAATGCCTTCAAGAGGTCATTGATGTTTTTACCTGTGCATCTCTGTCACTTTTGGGCATGGCAAAGATTTGTGCAACCATTGACAAAATGCTTTGTTTTAGAAATATTATAGAAATATATGTGTTGATACATAAACAGTATAAAAGACGTTTACGCAGTAAATAACCATGTCATTTAAATAGACATAAGCGTATTCCCACATCCTAAGATTGGCTCGGTTATTGAACAGCCCCTAAAATACTGATTGTGTAAAGTCAAATGAAATAAATGTGCATAGAAGCGTTTTTAAAATACAGTTTCAATTATAAAACAGTCTTTAAGTTGTAGAGTTCTTGAGCTATTTTACACAGTAAAACTAAACAGTTTATTCTTTTATATTTTTAATTTGATTAGGCAGTGCAATTATACAACCACAACAATGAAAACATTTTGAATGAACGCCTTCATGACAGTGCCAATTGAAAGTGAGTATGCATTACTACAGTTTAGAGTTGTTTGATACTTGAGATTTTGGTTTTGATCGATACCAAGTAAATCATGGTACCAGTATTTGTTTTATTCTTTTATCCCTACCATTTTTATTCGCTATTTTATTCTTTTCATCTTTCATTTTATTCTATTTTTGGAGCCTTACTCATTTGTCTTATCAGATTTAGCGTTTTATGTCCGTGAGCTGTTGTATCTGTTTTACGATGTTTTTATTGCTCTGTACAGCACTTTGGTCAGCTGTGGTTGTTTTAAAGTACTTAACAAATAAAGTTGGATTGGATTTGAAGATACTGAAAATAATGATTGTAGCGATAGCATGGCGGGCTGGTAGCTGTGTCCCATGTGCATGCACCAATAAGGGATCGCAAAAGGGACCGGTGAATAACATAAATAAATATCTGTAAAGGATTGATACGAACTCTTCAGTACCAATGCAATAGCGACTTTATCACTTCACTTGGATTGCTTTGCATAGCTGTAATACTGTACTTCTGTAAAGGCAGAATTCTTGATACAAATCTAGTCTGTGAGCATATGAATGGATTTTACCGTGTGTTGATGTACCAACGTGGACAGTGAGTGTACAGGGATGCAGAAGCAATATTAAGGCAGAGAAAGAATCCATGCAAATTTTCTTGAACCAAGAGATGTCATTACTGGCAACTAGGCAGAATAGAACCCAAGAAAGAGAGTGCTGGTTTGCAATATTTGTTATGACGTCTTATTATGACAGACAATTATATACATGCAACTCTTGGTCTAACTGCTTTTAAAGCAAGGGAGAAAGAGGGAAAGCAGGAAAAAGTGTGTGGAAGGATATCCACCAGCATAGAGAGGAGTCAAGCAGAGCGAGGGGAATGTTGGCCAGCAGGGCCAAGTCAGAGTCTTTTGCCTGGAAAGAAGGACACAACAGGACAATCGCATGTGGGCACAAGGAAGAGGGGCAAACAGAACTGTTCACAGAATTGCATGAAGGGAAACGAGAAACCTGACCCCTTAAGATACAGAAATGACAGATTATTAGAGATACGTTGATTTTTGACGGTCAAACATTGAAAGGATATGAACCAGATGATGAATGAGTCTAAAACAGCCAGAACAATTGCTGTGATGAGAGCTGGGCCATTGTCTCGACCCTTAAATACATTAGCACAAAAACATACATACATGCACATACAAATTTGGATTCTTATTTCAACGCTGAATATAAGTGTACAATAACCAAACTACTGCGCTGCTGTATTCCATACTTGGCTATGTTGTATGTGCAGTACCAAGTCGGAACACTTGGCATTACTTAAGTGGTTGCTGCCATAACAACTATTTTCTACATTACAGAGGGCAACGTCTCACCCCAGTTATCCTTAGTACACCTTCAATGGCAGCAAAGACAAAGTAGAGAACTCCGAGACCAACCACTCGGTGCATTACTGTTCCCAATCGAGGCCTGAGAGGACAGAGACCCATTGTAACAGATTCATAATGAAGCAACGCTTGTTCATTTGAAATCTATAGCGGCGTGTACAGATAAGACGTACTTTACAATACCATAGCCGAGGCTGACGATGATGACGAGCAAGCGGGCTATAGTTCTCTTGAGGGCAGAGACCAGCTCTGCAAAAATCAGCAAGCCTGGAGCTGAAGAACCCAAAAGGCGAAATCATTACCGGTACCTTAAACGGCAATACGTTTGTATCTTTCGATAAAGAACGTCAGTGGACACTTACAAGCCGAGCCAACTGTGTTGGTGTTTTCGTATTCAGCGCAGAAGACCGCCTTCTCCACCATTCCCAGGAAAATGACCCCTCCGATCCAAAACTGAATCCTCAGTATGTCTTTCCAATAGCAAGCAGCCCAGATGAACCACAACAGGGCCAACAGAATGTACACCACGCACATGACCATGTAGAACTGTCAACAAATTGTATCAAAAATCTTTTAAAAGCAAACAACAAATCGTATTGACAAAATGCTGTTCACTTACAATCATGAGAGGGTACTCTGTGATGGAAATGTAGCCATGCTTGCCTTTCATCAACACATTCACTGAAAAGAGATGTTTTTTTTTAATGACAAGTGAGAATAAATGAATGTTTGATTTGTTTCCAAAGTTCAATCATATCTTTTCATTTGGATGAATCATGTGGAACACAACCAGAAATTCCCTAAAAAACAGAAATAGCATTCGTCAGACTAATGTTTAAAAAAAAAAAAATCCTCACTTGTTAAGTTCCAGTTAGCATCTTGTTTACTGGGCACAATCTTCACCACAAGGAGGTAAGGCCCATCCTTCCATGTGGAGGCTATGACATTGTCTTTAATCACTGTCCCACTGTTAGTCTGTGTGCCAGCGTCGTACTCTTCTGTTATCCATCTGATGTCACTTTCATCCTGCAACATTGGAAAAATACTACACACATTACAACATAAAACTGCTACCAAATGCATATGGAAAATGTCACCATTTAACTGACCAATTCTTGACCCTCAACAGGTGGACTGACAATTCGTGGCTCTGCCTTGGCTTTCTGAAGAAAGTGGAGGAAGTAAGAGCATAAAACAATTGCGATTGAGAGAATGAGCGCGCTGAGGAAGAGAGGCTAATGCAAGAAAAACCTACTTTAAGCATTGGGAAGGCGTGCAGATCACTGTTACACATTATTGGCTTGTGTTCATGCTCGATGTATTCTCCTTTTACGAGGGGATTCGGATCAAGGCTTACCCCACGACTTAGTGGTGTTCGCTCGTACATTTCCTACACAGAAAAAATCTATTGATCTTCTCATCAAGCAAGGACAGCCCCTATGAATATTTAAATGGTCATACTTACGTCAATATTATTGAAATCATTGTGGCAGGGGTAGTATTTCAAATACCAGTGAATGGTGAATGTTAGTTCCTCAGGGCAGCCAAATGACACAACTGCATCAAACCAAGTTAAACAAACAAGCAAGAATTAACAGAATGAGAGTGTGTTCATTGTGAAAACCTTCGACTGCCATCTTGTTCATGCATTACCTTTCAATTCAATGTTAGTGTCTTTGAACATGGACTTTCGTAACAGTAGTGGTCTTGAGGTCTGTTGAAGAGCAAATCTTCCATTACTGACAAAAAGTGAAGTGTAACCAGGTCTACTTGGTAAGGACTAAGGACATTTTGGTGAAATTTTAGCATGAACCTTAAATACACACCCATTTTTTTGGAGCTAAATTTATGTTATTACATTAGAAATGGCAATGTGTTTTCATAAAAATAAAACATTTGAATGAATAGCTGAGTAAATTTTTAAGCCGCACAGCTCAACCCTCAATCTCTGTTCGGAATAATTATTCCATAGCGCCAATCCCCTTTTGAAATATTTAGTATAGGTATAGTTATATATACATACATACATACATTTTATATATATATATATATATATATATATATATATATATATATATATATATATATATATATATATATATATATATATATATATATATAGTTAAGACATGAAAACTATTAAAAAAATCTTACATTTATATTCAATGTTTGGTTGGAAGGTTGCATCCCTTTACACAGCCTCTTTTCATGGCCTTACACTAAAGTAATATGTAGTTTGATAAAATAAAGTGAAATAAAATAAATACTGTGTAAGCAATACTGCACTAGGCCAAATTTGAAGATATTTTTTTCAAAAATCAAAATCGCCGTGAGAGTCATCAGAAACGTCTGCATTTCATTATCGAGCTTCAATGGATTTGACTGGTCTGTAAGGTAAACAATAAACACTAAATGATAAGCTTCTCTTCTGTGTTTTAATTGTGTTAAAACGTCCAAAGAAGTAAGCAAGGTAAACATAAAAATACACCAGCAATGTTTCTCCCAAGGGTTTTGGGAAAGCAAAATAGTATACATTACACCGACGTTCCAACTTGGAGCTAGCTAAACCAGCCAAGAAAACAGCAATGTTTCGATTTATCATCAATTTACGTGTTCCACGACATGTGCTAACTGATTAAAAAAAAACCGAAGGGCTTAAAATATTCTGTTATGACGTGAATTTGTAAATAGTCAAGAGAAGTTTACCGGCGGACAGCGTTCTTAAATGACACCAAGCTAGCATCACACGGCTAACACGGCTAGCTGTATCAATAATTGGTCGTTCTATACTTACACGTAAAACGGTAATTTTCCATAATCCGGTCTCTGGAGCAGCAGCGGCTGTTTCTATAGTAACAAGCGAGAGTATATAAAGAAATGTCCATGTACAGAAACTCCGTTTTGTCAAACAGCTCCACGTACTCGTTAGAAGAGCTGCCATAGCGTCTAACGCGTGAACACTTTCCTTCACGAGGTGACATGAACGCACCACATCAGAATGCTCCTCTGTCGGTCACTTCGCAGTGCACTTGTATTGTACCGTTATTGCAATTATTTACCTATAGAAATCGAGATAAAGAATAACCGAAACGTGAAGGTTCGTTAAAACACCAATACATATGGGCTTTTAATATTGAATGCAAAATTTAAAAAAGAAAACAAATGTTTTATACACGACTAACTTCATTTTTTTAATCAATGGAAAGTTTGCAAAGTAGAAACAACTCCGCATGATAGGAAAACAATTACATTACTTATGAATTCTATCAGGGAAAGCCAAGGGCCCACCAAGGAGATGTTTAACCACCCAGGGGATACGAGTCCCAGAAATAGAGCGCTCGACTCAGTGCCCAAACACCATTTCCTCATAGAATGGCAGTTAATTTTAATTTGAGGTGAATTGCTAATCATTGTATTATTTCTATTTACGTTTTATAGCATGAAACATAAATTAATGACAAGAATACAATGTATAGAATTTTTACATCCCATAACAACAATCGTCTTAAGGGTTCCATTGATGACATCCTCCTGACATACTCTATACATGTTTTAATCTCGCAGCAGACAATATGCATTTATTTAGGTTATTTAAATTACAATATTCACATCAACAGTAACCATACACGACACTAAACCATTTCACAGTCTAATGAATTTTAAGTTCATGTGCAAACATGTATTTAGGTTGACATCAACATTAACATTTAATGTAAGTTGTCGAAACCATAAATTGCTTATGAAACTAAAGAACACTACACGTTTTTCCAGTGCAACATAGCAAAATATTAGTATTCCACTATTGTAGGGATTTTTTAATACAATACAATCCAATACAGCTCAGTACAATACCATACGATATCTTAAAACGTCTTGATATCAAATTTTACAGCAGGTGGGAAATATGAGTAGAGGTGGGATCTGTCCGTGTACCATCACGAGCCATGTTGCAATTTGAGTTACTTGACGAATCACTCGACAAAAGAGGAGTGTCCAGAGTTGCAAATCTTGGTGACGTATCTGAGGAGATAACCACCACATAACGACTGTCGTCATCCTCATCCTCCATGCTCCCATGAACGTCTGCGGTAATTATTGAGTTTTCTCCTTCCTGGTGGCTGCAGGAAGGCGAAGAGCTGAGCATAGGATGTTCTATGGTGTCTCCATCAGGGCTTTCATCCTGGAAGCTGGTGTTGATGTAGATGATATCCTCTTTGCTAAAAGACTCTGGAAACCTCTCTGCTATTTTTTCCAACATTTCTCGCAGTTGGGAGAAAAGGGGTCGGTCCAGAGGATCAGCTCTCCAACAGCTATACATAATCTCATACCTAATCACAATGACAGATATCATTTAGATAAATCAACAAGATTCAACAAGTCAAAACTAGCAAACCGAGAAGAAAACACTCACAAGTCATCTAAACAGTCTGTTGGCTGCTTAAGCCTATGCCCTTCAAGGAGGTAGTCATAAATCTCATGGTTCTGAATTCCGGGATATGGCGTCATCCCTCGTGTAGCGATTTCCCACATGGTTACACCAAATGCCCACTGCGGGATGAAAAAGAATGTATAATTAATGAATATGAACGCTATTAATGGAAAATGCTTACAGTGTCAAAAATATAGAGAACAAAAGGCCACCACACTTTCAAGAAAAGGAAGAAAATATGGACCTGGCTCTTGGTGTTAAGAAGGTTGGAGACTTGTGCTCAATAATCTCAAAGATTTGTATAGAATACTAATTGAGGTACTCACCACATCACTTTTGACAGTAAATACTCTGTCTGCCAGACTCTCAACTGCTATCCATTTGACGGGCATTTTGGCAATTCTGCCCTGCCTGTAATAATCTCCACTGTAGATCTTCTTGGATAAACCAAAGTCGGCAACACATACCGTCATGTCATCTCGCAGCCTGAGGGGGAACACCAGCCCACAAATCAATGACACATATGGTTAGAAGTAAAGCTTACACATAATACAAGCACCACAGCCGCAGCAGTGGTAACTCACATGCAGTTGCGAGCGGCCAGGTCACGATGTAGAAAGTTCCGACCGCTGAGATACTCCATACCAGAGGCAATGTCCACCATGAACCTCAGGAGTGTTTGTGTAGGTAAGAACTGGAGTAAGACACATGATGATAGATTTAATGTGGTGAGAAGTACACAAAGTTAATTTGATAGTCAAATTCCTTACCACTGGATTTTCTCCCAGGCGTGAGCGCAGCAGGAAGGTGTGCAGATCTCCATATTTCATAAAGGGCAGGATGACCATAGGCTTGGCGAAGTTTCCGGCACCCATTTCCAGACATACACCTGTAGAAAGCGATAATTTCATACAATGAAGATCAAAACAGCAATGTTCTTACAATACACATAAGATGTAACGCTATATGTTCTAACCAAGCAGCCTGATGACATTAGGATGGTGGAAATCTTTCATGCAGGCTGCTTCATTCAGGAACTCCTCAATTTCTCTCTGAGAAAAGCTATCCACTGTTTGAAAAACATGAAAAAAATTACTATTTCATTTGAATCATTGCAAAAAATATGTTTAAAAAAAGACTTACATTTCATTGTCTTTACAGCAACTTTTTCCGATGTCCCATCTGGTTGTCTTAAAAGACCCTCCATCACCGAACCAAATTCACCTGATAGGAAAATAAAACAATAAATAATTCATTTCACCCATCATAATTTTTTTTTTTTTTTTTTTTTTGCTGAGGTTGTTTTTTTCACCTTCTCCAAGAACCTTTCCTATGGATAGCAAGTTCCTCATGACCATCACGTCCTGCAGTTTGGCATGGAGTTCATCGCTGACGCCAAGGTTTACAACTGCAGACAAAATTACGTATGCTTGGATAGATTGTTATAGATTTTTTCTGTGCCAATTCCTTTATGAAAAGGCAAATCAATTACATAACTTAAATATCATTTTACCTGTTAATTTCTCCAATTTAAATTGAAACATGTTATTGAATTATTTCATAAATGCTGCATCGATGATATAGTATTGTTTAAGAATATGCTTTTGTTCTTAATGATACTGTATTTGTAAACATACGTGTTATTCCAACAGCTGTCCGATTGTACGATCTCTGAGGTTTGTATTGGACCATCGGCTGTTGCTTTTGTCCACTTCCCAACAACCGCCTGCAGGAGGAGACAGTGTAAAAGAAAACAACATCGTGAGGAATAAATCATTGCATACACGGCTCACTCAGCCGTCGTAGCTTTTTGAACGCACGCAGGCACACGCACATTAAAAACAATAGACAGTCAAAGTATGGACACTGAGCTGTTTCCTGGAGGTCAGCTGTTGTTTTCCTGAAAGTGTGTGTGTGTGGCGACAAAATCCAAACTTCATCCTGACAGGCAAAACTGAGTCACTGACCTCTACAATGTACAGCTACTTGTTGTGAACCATAGCAAACTGACAGCTGCACAGCTACACTCCGTTAAGGTGTGAAGAGTAGTGATTAATAGGAAGCATAAGACACTTTATGATCAGGAAAGCTCCTCAAGCTTGTGATTGTAGAAAGATGAGTCAGCTCGCCTTATGAACTTCTGACCAGTGTCTCTTTACAGGACCGAAAGCCATTTCAAAGAAAGGGTCATCAACTTTAGAGACAGAGAGACCCTTGATTAAATCTACTTCAACTTAAGTATTGAAATTTCAACATACCCAAGCCAAGAGTCAGATGTCCTGTTGTGTACACAGATAGCCACCCAAAGGAGAAGCATCAAAAGACAGGCTCCACACGCCACACCGAGAACAACACTGACAGAATCTGGGATCTTGGTGCCGGGGCTTGAGGATGGTGATGGGCCTGATTCTAAAATACAAATTTTAAAAGTGATTTGTGAAATATGATATTTTATTCACTTCAAATGCAATGCAAAGCCACATAGTTCATCAATAGTACAATGGTCATCTCTTAGTGAGGGAACTGTCTAATACTGCCAAGGAAAATACAGTGGAACCTCTGAGGTCAAACAGAATTAATCCCAGTAAACTTGTTGTTTGCCTAACTATGCCAGTGATGTATAGTGGCATGCAAGGCAAAACAAGTTTAAATGCTCTTCTGCTGGAAAGTAAAAGTACAACAGAATGTCAACTTTGTACAGTATTCGTATTTGTACAATTTCGAGTTGTATATTTGAATTTTAAGGTTCCACTCATGTTTACTTTTGTTTATGTACAAAACAATTTTTTCTCCAGTTCATCAAGTAAGAGGAAATAAATCATGAGAGTAGCTTACTGTCTTCTGGTACAAACAACCAGACTCGTGGGCTGACCATGCCGCTGCCAGCACGTGTGCATGCAGCCACCTCCACACTGTACGTGGTGTTGAAATCATGCACTGCTACAAAAGCCGTGTTGGTAGAACTATGAATCTAAAGAACATATTGACATGAATAGTTGTGTCACAATCACATTAGAATTTTCTTCCCGTTTATCTTTTAGAGTTAATCATTACACGTAAAGAGATAAGAATCAGATGGAAATGAGGCCACAGGTTTAATGGTTGAATAAAGCAAGCCACAAATATAATTGGGTAATCACAGTCCATTTTCCTTTTGCTCCATTTATAAAGAAATGTTCTTCAACAAAAGAAAAATGAAACATACATCTCCCTTGAGGAACAACCTTATTTGCAAAAAAATAAAAATTCCCCTAAACTGTGTACTGGCTACCAGTAATAATACCCTGAAAAAAAGGATACTTATTGACTTGCTGCAATGGGGGCCGCCATGTGACATTCGTGTATTTCACAACAGTGCATGGGAGCATCTGCAGTTCCTCTGTGCTCCCAATATGCTGACTGTCCCGACAGGCCTCACAAAAGCCATGATTCACACAATATGTCATGTCTGAGGTACCAATCTAGGCATATGCTTACGACAGTAGCCACACATGCACTTCCAGTCAGAGCTGACATTGGGAATAGTTTTTTATACTCTGTACTGTGACGTCAGGAACAATGGACAACAAAAGGAGATTCAAGTCTACTATACACATCCTGTTGTATTCATATTCCATTGACTTTGACATGACTCAGAGCCACATGCCAAATCATGAAAAAACATTCCTTTTTTTTCACACTCGCTTCCTTCACTTCCACACAGACAGGAAGACCAGGAATTATACCATTGTCTTTGAAAGCACTACTGCAGTTCCACAACAGATAAACTCATAATAAAAGTATTCATGTCATTATAAACCGTTAATAACTGTGTTAAAATGGATATAACATTGCTTACCTTCCTTCTTTCTCCTCTTCCTAAGCTTGTTGACAAAAAAATTAGCTGACCTCTAGTTCAGACACATTGTCTTGAAATTAGTCATCCTTTGTCATTTTTTGTCAGTGAAATTATTTTTTTTACAGTTATGTAAGTCCTATATATATATATATATATATATATATACATTTCTAATTATTTGGCAATTGACAAAAGAAAATAGCACCATTCCTTCTGAAACTATGGGTTGCAGCCAGCACTTGGCCTTAGTCTCAAATACAGCAGAAAGTCAATGGTTACAAGTGCTTTTGTTAAAGAAAATACAGTAAATGGCTAAAGCTACTTTTTTGTTGTTATATATCAATCTTTTGATCTATCATGTTGACACAATGTATTTGAAAAAATAATTTGGGGTTTTCCTCAGAAATTTTTATATGGAATTAAAAATTTATGAATTAGATCAATTAAGTACAAATCTTAATTGATTAATCTCTTTTTTTTAACTTTTCTAGACAGTAGTAACATAAATACCTACATGCTCTGCACAGAATATTGCTGCCCAGCAGAGTGGCGGTATCCCAATTCCTTACCCCTAACATCTTTAAAAATAAAAACAGAATAACTGGCTCACCTTGTTCGCATGCGTCCCATGTCGGACAATAACATCATAGCCTTGCAGGATCCCGTTAATCTTATCATCTGGGGGAGGCTTCCATTTGATCACCAGCCATGTTTCATTCAGCTGCACCGTGACGTTTCGAGGATAAACTGATGGCACTGTAAATATATGATAACATAGAGATTGTAGAATTAGGTTGTAATGTGTAACATGGCAGCATAACCTTTATGGGGAAAAAGGCCACTTATAAAAAGAATTCCCTGTTTAAACTTTGATAACGGTTTGGTATGTGGTCCTTTCCTGGCTAAAGTAGCACCCATGGTGGCCCTTGACGGGAAACTCCACCCTGTAGAAACTCTTTTAGTAAGACCGCTCCTATTTCCTACATGTCTTTTTAGGAAAACTGGAGGAACTTGTTAGAAGTAGATTGGGTAGTGCATTCCAGTCACCACGTTCAAAATGTTATAAGCACTCGTCCTTTTTTATGATGCTGCAGTTGACACTATTGCAAGATAACAGGTTAAGGTAAATGGTAGTTTAATTCCAAACTTATTTCATAAGAACATTCCTTGTGGTATATTTTGTTGCAGACTGAAAAAATAGAAAATTATAAAGACAAAATATTCTATACTTCAATACAACCATTAAAGAAATACCTGGGCATGCAAAAGACATTCTCTCCTAACACAAATTAAATTAGCTTGGAAACAGATGGATGTAGTAGTCACCCACCTCCCTCTGTTGTGTTGCTCTGGATCCAAGGTGAGGGCGGAGAAGCCCCTACCTCATTGCTGCAGGAAACGCTCATGTTGTAAGACGTCATGGCCTGCAGCCCAGAGATTTCACACGGGAATGGTGGCGCCGTGACATTGATGAACCTGGTTATTGTCACCTCTCCTATTCTGCGACTCACCTCTTTCAACTTGGATAGCACAGAGAACATGCAATGATCTTTCTGAGGGACATTAGAACATCAACGAACAGATGTGACACTCACCCTGATGTGGCACTTGATCAATGGAGAGAAACCATCATGACCAGGCACCCAGCTTAGCATCAATTTATTGGACTCCCTTGCAATCACAGTCACGTTTGATACAGTCCTGGGAAGCACTACAAAACACAGTAAAATCTGTCATTAACATTGGCAAAAGCACAGTATAGCGAAAGGAAAATTTAAATTATGCCGGAAAGTAGATGGGCATTTTAAATGAGAGAAATGGACCTAAAATTTGACTCCAACATTAGTTGTCAACACCGTCTTACATAACATTATATCTATCCTCAGAAACGCTCAGACCAACATGCGACAAAAGTAACACAATTACCGTATAACATCATCGTCTGACTTTGGTTCAAAAAAGTGCGTGAGGCATTTTTTTTTCCTGCGCCGGATACCATCTTATTTAGTGTACACGCAAGGAAAAAAAAAACAAGCCAATAAAAGCAGCAGCTGTTAATGAGAGGCCAACTTTAAAATAAACCTTACAATACAAAATAATATATTGACGCGAATGCCTTGATATGCTTTTATTTTGAAGTTGCTTCCAGCAGTAAGTCTCTACAGCAGTATGGCTTTACGGCTGACTTTGTCTTGTCTTTCCAGCAAACATTTATTCTGGACTTCAGAACAACGTTGTGCTAATCAACATATCAATGTTCTGAAATCACATTTAATTGCCAATTCAGTGCACTAAAGAACTACTTAATTACACTGACATTGTATTGTAGGATGCCTGTTGCAAGTGTCTGTGCCTGTGCAGTCTTCAGAAATATAGCAGCGCCTGGGATAAATTAGCTACTATGTGCACCAGTGCCCTATATACTGTACTATAGCAGTATACTCTCAATTATATTTTGCAAAGGCCCCCCGATGAAAGAGGAGGATAAATTCGCTACCAACAGTACTCAAGTGCCCATATACTACAGCAGTGCTTCTCGAATACAGTATATTTTGCAAAGCCCCCCCTCGGAAAGAGAAAACATTTCATGCCCCCCACTTGCCACATTGACCATAAATAAGATTATTAACTATAAATAATTGTAAAAGTATACCTAAATGTATCCCTTTTAACAATGACAAAAGGAAAAAAGCAAAAAAAAACAACTTTCAGCTGTTATTTACTTTTTTTTACAGCTTTTTTACTGTTTAAAGGTTTCTATAAAGCAGAAAAAAAACCAACTGCATTAAAGTGCCTGAAAATAATTCATATTTTATCACAATTACACCACACAGCAAAAACAAATCCTTTTCCCTGGGGTCATCCGCACCCCCTCTGGCATCACCTTTTGCTTTACTCTTTATTGTCAGCATTTGTTGCATACCTTTGATGTTGATGTTTGCTTCTCTGGATGTACTGACCCCCTTCAAGTTGTAAGCTTCGCAGTTGAACTGAGTGTATTTGTTGACCCCTGCAGTAGATACATTAAAGCAAGAGTTATGGTCAGTCAAATTCAGCTAAACTGATTATTTGGAAGAAACATTAAATGCCAAACAACGCTAGTCTAGACTTGTGTCTCTGGTACAGATGAAAAATGAAACAGGTTCATGTCATGTCTTTTGGTAAGCTAAGAATGTGCTCAACCTATAAAATGACACATTAAGAATGAGTTACTTCTTTGTTATTCTCAAAGGTAAAAAAAAAAAATATATATATATATATATATATATTTTTTTTTTTGTCTTGTCTGTGTGTTAAAAATCTCAAAACTTTGCTGTTTCAATGGTACTCGAAAAAAAAAGTCCTTTTTGTGCTCCATTTTGGAGGTCAAGTTAACTAAAACACAGCCTGAGAGAAAACACTCTGTTTTGTTTATATTTTTTAAGAGTTTTTTGACCTTCTCTGGAGCGCTTGTCTAAACAGTACCACACTTTTACACAAACACTGACTGCACCACATGTTTCTGCTTTTAACTTTAAATGACACTGACTCTCTAAGTCTAAGGTGCAATTAACTGAGGTTTCACAATTCAGTGAAACCGTTGGGAGTACAGCACAAATACCTTAGCAAATTTCTGAGCAAGTTGTAAAAATACCATGACTCTTAAAGTGCACAGCAAACAGATGTTGGAAGCAAAGTAAAAGTGAACAGGTTTGACTCAAATCACAAAAGGAACAAGTCATTGTTGTTAAATGTGGGAAAACCAAAAGGGAAACATCAATCTTGACTGTTTTTAGGAAACAGTGTCTGACACCAAGATCTGTGCTTTACACAATATATAACCTTGCATTTGGTAAATAGTTTCATGAACTGATATAATAATATGACAGCAGTTGCTATTCCTGATTTACCTAATATGGTTTTGTGTGCGACACATAATTTGTATATAAACATCATGCAAGTGTATTCTGGTTTTCAAGTAAATTGACCGAACCACACTGGTAAGATGACGATTGAGATGGAAACAAACAATTCCGAATAAGAAGTGGGAGTACAGTAGAAGGAAGTCTTGCAACATTAGCTCTAGCAACCTGTAATTTTGAGGTTTTTGTAAAACTGCCTGATTTATTTATAAAATACAGCCAAACAGAGAAGCTTCATTTTCCTGCTCTGTCCCACCACATCTTAGTGAAAGCTACCGGATGTTGCTTCATGCAAAGTAAACTACAGACTATATTATATTACCTTGACTCAGACTATCTTAATGATTAAAATTAGAAACTTTGACACACATTTTAAGTCTTTTGATATGACAACACACATTATAACAGTTAAATGGTTAATGGCCCAAAAAATTTGCTAGTGTCCCTCACTACAGACTTCATCATATTAGTGATTATATAAAGAGTATAAACACTCAGTGGCATTAACAATAGCCTCAATAACAACAGTGTTGGAGGTACAAATACATCTCTTTTATATCAGCACAGTGGAGATGCTTAGGCAGCGAAGATGAAGCAGAATAGAAACCACTAACAGACCAATCCAGCCTGTGTACACACAAGCTCGTGATTGCTTGCTTATTCGCTTCCCACTGACAGGCAAGCAGCAATGTGTCATCACTTTTCATCAAGGCCAGCGTGGTTTACTATCGCATTAAAAAAATAATTTTACAATTATATAACCTAACCATTAAGAACCGTTAAGATTTACTGAAAAATATGTAAGACCCACTCATTTACTCATTAATATACTCGTTTTATATTTGGAACGATTAATGTGTGTTTACACTTACGTAGACATTTTGAAAACATACTGTTTCATCAATTTCTTGTGCGAAAAGCACTGTAGCTTTAAATTTTGAACAAATAGATGGCCAACCAACAGGTTGATGACAGAAGATGACCTTTTACATTTTTTAAGAGTCTAGACATTCTATCCCTGGTACTTATTTATGGTTTGGTTTAGATTTCAAATATTTGGTATGTAGATGAAAAACCCTTGACAAGAATTCATACAGATGCCTAAAGAGGAAATAGAAACACTTGTTGCATAAGGCAAGTGCAATGTGTGCAGTGAAAGTATTGAGCTCTGGTCGCCTGCAGCCCCTCCCTGCCTGAGGAGTGGGCTGTCCTGTGAATAAGGTCTTTGTCTCCGGAGCCAACCCCCAAACAGAATGCCTGTATAACCCCCCACTCCAGGCTCTTCCTGCCCCGGCCCTTGCACACACTGGACCAAAGCACAGCTCTGAATGTTTAACCCCTTCAACTAGGCTTTTATCTCACAGCCAGTTGCCTGAAGGACACACTGAGCCAGAAAGGGCCAAAATAATAGCCCCCTATTAGCTACTATGGTGGAGTTAGAAAAATTATTATACTTGCACAATTGGATGCTGTAAGCCCATTGACTCTAACAATAGCACCAAAACACGATGGTAAAAAATCTCTCTGTATAAGCACAAGGAGATGCTGAGGTAGCGAAGATGTAGCGGAATAGAAACCACCAACAGACCATACAACCTGAGTACACACCAGCTTACTTTGACTCTAGTATAATAGGTTCATTTCTGCTGAAGAAGACTTTATAGTATTGGTAAAGATTAATCTGACTGGGCAAGCAGTGAAAACACTAACCAATGAACATACAACCTCTTTGGATTATTTAATCGATTATTAAACCTCGAAATATATCACATAACTAAAGTGTGTGAGCCTCAAGGATACAATATATACTCTGATCAATCCAGCAATACAAAGTGAAGCGCAGAGATGAATAGGCAATATAAACTTGAGCTAACAGCTGTACAACCAATTATTATATAATATTCTAATCGTATATACTAGTGAATAGAATGTACATTGATTGCAATGTTTTAAAACATTTGTCTAATAGTCTACAAAACAAAGTAGTACCTGGTGTACCTAATTCTTCACTTATACTTTATTCAAACTACAGTGTAAACGACAATGGCAAATTTGATTTTGATTTTACAAAAATACTGTTTTCTCTTGGCGTTGGATTTATTTTTTGGCCTTTGTATTCTCGAAATTACACTGGTCACTATTGAATATATTTAGACTCGGTTATTCTATCATTCCATTAATTAATTCAATAATCTGATCAGATTTTATTTATAATTCATCTGTATTGCAAAAGCATTTCCCCCAATTAATGTTCATCTTGTTTATTTGGTATTGTTTAGAGATTAAAACAACAACAACAAAAACAACAGCAAAAGACAATGATTAAGCAATATCACATGATTGATTGATTTTCTACTCACCCTCCTTTTGAAAAGTGATTCAAATACTGGTTCAGTCATTGTTTTTCAAATGAAAAGTGAATGTTTGCAAATGTCTTATTTCTAATTATACAAAAAAAATAATCAGTCCACTTTCATCAAGAACTACAGAAAACTGAGGATTTACTCAATTCAAAGTGAAACTATGGCTCTAAACGATTAATCGTTTATCAAAATTGCGGGTTAATTTGATCATCAAATTGTTGTTGATTAATCAATTCATTTTGACGCTTTTACTCTCAGTTAACAAAACGAATATTTTTGCTCACCTTCCACAGTGTAAGTGCTGGGTGATGTATGATAGTCGCCATCGGGTATTCCATCACGTAGCCAGCGAATCCTAACAGGGTCTGGGGGTCCAACCGCCTCACATGACAGATTAAAAGGTGTGTCCTTTGTTATGTTTCTGTCTTCAGGTTGCAGGATAAAGGTTGGAAGACCTACAAAGACAGTTCAGGATTGTGATACAGATATCTCAACAAGACCCCAATGCCAGACTTACCTTCTACACTGATGGTGATAGGTTGAGACTCCACCATCATGTTGCCGATGCTCAGCCTGCAGCGGTACTCGCCAGCGTCTGCCCTTTGCACCTGGGTAATGCTGGGGACACATTTTAACACGTCACCTTGGAAACTCAAGCAGTTCAACACAATTTTTTGACAAACAGTCGAAAAGCCATGCAAAAATCCAGAAAGAATTGCAAGTCCCAAACAAGCTCTCCCATTACTCCCACAACTTTTTTATGTTTTTGTCTTTTAAATGTGTATACCCTTTCCCAATAATACAGTATAACTCCAATAAGTCAAATGGAAAACAAATATGACAACAAAAGAACACTCACCAGTTAAGTCAACGCCCCCCCCCCCCCCCCCCCCCCAAAAAAAAAAAAGCAAACTCCCACTTTCATTTGTGGTTAGCATCATGTCAAAAGCAGTTCTTATCAAATTGTTCCTTTACTCGATTGTTATTTTAAAGATATTTACTTTATTGAATTCACTGAATACTTTTGTAGCAAATAAACAAATATATTAAGTCTATTAATATATTGAGTCTTAAACAATTATAAATAGTGCACTGTATTCCGTTTTTACGTAATGTTCTTCTTCAAGTATATTGTATAAATATTATCAACAAAATGAAGGCCGAAGAGCTTCCTTAACATATTTTTCACTTTTTTAGTTCGGTTCCTTCGCTGTATATTGTTAAATACCCCACACAACAAGGAAATACATTCTAAATAAGCTTTGAGTATAATATAACAACTTCAGAGCAATCAGATGAGATATCAGTAATTTAAAAACTTGATTCTTCGGTTATCATTGCTTTTCTGTCCATGATCTTGTCTTTGAGCATGCAAAAAATTCAATAATTCTGAACACATCCATCCATTTTCGTCCATTTTCTAGTCGCTTAACCTCACAAGGGTTGCAAGCTTACCCTGAACTGGTTGTCAGCCAATCGCAGGGCACACAGTGAACGACCATTCATGCACCCAGTCACACCTAAGGACAATTTGGTACGTCCAATACCGCCGCTATGCATATTTTTGGAGTGTGGGAGGAAGCCAGAGTGCCCGGAAAGAACGCATGCAGACTCGGGGAGAACATGCTTACTCCACACAGGAAGACCGGAGCCAGCTGGATTCGAACTCCAGTCCCTTAATTGTGAGGCTGACGTAGTAACTGCTGCTCTACTGAGCCGCCGTTATTCTGAACACAAATGTCTGTAATATATTACTTCGTATCCCAAATGAGCTTTATTTTTGTTGTTTCTTTTCATTTAAGAGAGTGCGCCATTTAAGTAGAGGAAGAATAAAAATAAGAGCCACATACCTGACAGTGGAAAGGAGCGTTGTTGCTCTGTCTGTGATGGTCTGCAGTTCATTGATCAGAATGTGTAGGTTAGTCGCCAGGTCCTGGCCGTTCTTCATCCACAAGATGGTTGGTTCCAGTTGGGTATCAGGAATATCAATGGAGCAGCTGAACTTAGCCTCATGTCCTTCCGACAACAGGAGGGAGTCCGTGGTGGTCTTAAAATGGAGCCGTCTTAGCTCATCTGGGCTGAGGTACACTTTTGAAGCATGGCCCTGCACAACCAGGGGCTCGCCAGTCCTGATGGGCCGCGGGAGATGTTTGCTGGATTCAAAAGCTGTTTACACAGTCACATTAGATTTTGACAAAACTAATTTTGGAATATTATTTACACATTCAAACACGTCATATATTACTTTATTAACCCAAACATCATTCCAATACTTGCACAAACATGCATGAGTATGCTTTATTATGCCAGTATGACAGTACCTTAGGATCATAGTGAGTCATTATATTATATAATAGAACCTTGCTCTTTTTTAGCGCCTTTATGCACAAACTAGGTTTGGAGGGAAATTCAATCAAATGAAAAAGAAAGTCATTATTATTTGCATATATAAGTCAATCTAATGAATTCAAACATTGGAAAGTCAAACACATTCTTTCAAGTTCTTAATGACCACCACTGACAGCTATGCCATAAATGCCCAAATTGTTATTTTTTTTTTTTATATATATATAAATTTAACGGGAATAAAAACACATTCTTTTACTTTTTTAATGACCACCACTGACCGCTATGCTATAAATGCCAAATGGCAGTCAATGTATTATAGAGCTGGTCAATATTTATTTATATTCACGAGTCAACTAAAATGTAAAATAAAGTTTTTCGATTGTCGATTATTTTTCACTAAGAAACAATCAAGATGTGATGACGTTTGTGAGATGAAGCATCCGTTAGAGGAGGTTTTGCTCTTCAGGTACATGAGCACTCCACACGTAAATTTAAAGTTGTCCCAAGTGCAGTCACGTACAAGCATCGAGTAAAACCTGCTTTTCAGGTAGCGTTAAACGGATAAAAGACCACCAATAATCAAACAAATTACCGTTGTTGGAATTCCACATTGTCAGTGCCATGGTTGCGGTGGAGAGTATGAATCCAAACCAGGCATTTGAAGGTATTTTCTTTGCCATTTTTCCTCGAAACTCCGAAGTCCAAGCAGACGGGAAACTACACACTTATTATGCGAGCTCAGACTCGACTGCACGACGACTGACCTGCATCACACAAGTAGAGCTTTGACGCAGTTTGCGTGGAGACTGGAGATCTGTTGATACCAAATCACTTTGGCCAACTGGTAGAAAAAGTTTATTTAGGGTGACGTCACAGGCGGGATACCATGGAGGCGGGACGGATAGAAGGAAAGAGCGTAAACACTAATGAAAAAGATCTATTAGCGTGCTAAATACATATAAGCCCATTTTTATTTAACGTCACATTTTCTGATTTACAAACAAATAATAATAACAGGTAAGTATTGTTTTCCCCCCTGCTTTTAATTTTTAATATATGTTGGCCTGCATTTTGCTCTAAACCCATGCAGACCTAAAATTAATAATCAAGCTCATATTCATTTTTTGTCTATTTTTCTCTTTTTTTAAATTCCATTAACAAATAAAAAAGCACTTTTAAAAGGGTCTTAAAAGTTTCCGTTCATGCGTAACTCTGACACTGTGTGGTCAGTATTAGTTACTGCAGTAATTTAAATTTCATTGTACAACAGAAATAAATACAGCACAGTGGAAGGAAGATAAGTGTTCAAAGTAAATAAATGTGCCCAAGTGCTATGAACAAATACAACATGAGACATAATGTTGAAGGTACTTTGCGATGTTTTTAAAATCAAAATTAGTCGTAAAATATTCGTTTTTCAAGTTTTTCAAGTTTGACACACATCATCTGACATTTCCTACATTAACTGGTCATCATGAAATAGGAAAATCATGCTGCAAAAAAGTATGTATGTATGTATGTATGTATGTATGTATGTATGTATGTATGCATGTATGTATTCAATGGTTATCATATTAAGGATTTTAATGAGGAATTCTCCTGACAATAAGCCTTTGGATTAATAGTTTTATAGCTTCACATGCAATTATTCCAGCCTGTATATAGGCTACCGGCAAAAAGTTAATTTGTAAATATTTATGTCGTAATGAATTCAAGGTGAGAAGGTAGTTGGCAAATTCAAATTTTTATATCTAATTATCAAAAAATAATAAATCACAAAACATATTGGTCAAGAACGTCACGGTATATTTATTTGTGCCGCCGCCCTTTTACACTAGGAGGCGACAAAACTGAACAGAAATAAACAAAGGAAACAATACAGTACAGTACTGTAATATTGTACTGCACAAAATAATGCATGCTCTTCTATGAACTGTATATACTGTACAGTATAACGAGATCATTCCATCCGTTTTGACACTTTAACTTAACATTCCAGAAGCGATCGATCATTCTTATCATCTTTTCATGAGCAGCTACTGTATTTTCACAATACAGTACTGTATATCTAATCGGCCCAGATCATTCACCTAAGCTTGTCACCATAATACAGTTTTTGGAACAATACATGTTCCCCCAAACTATCATGATAAATGATGTTGATTTTTTTTTTTTTTTGTACACTGCTGATAAGACAGATGTTAAATAAGAGTATTTAATTACTTAAGACCAAATAACTCAATTCTCAAGAATAGTTAACAGAGCATCAGCATAAGGAACAATAAAATACATTAGATAAAGCAATATAAGTATACCAGACTCAGGTTCTTTTTCCAGAAATTGCATTTAAGCAAGTATTAATTACAGTATGTTGTACAAAAGTAGGAGTCGCTAATACCGTCCTACTCCTCATCTCGAAAGGCTGGTAGCTCTGGTACAAACTCGCGCGCACGTGTGCGTGCGTGTGTGTGTGTCTGTGCGTGAGAGAGAGAGAGAGAGAGAGAGAGAGAGAGAGAGAGAGAGAGAGAGAGAGAGAGAGAGAGAGAAGAGCGAAGATTACGTGATTGTTTTTATACTTACCCTTAATGATACATGATACATGCCTCAACGGTAGCATTTTTTAGAACAAAATAACATAAAATAACCTAACATAACATTTTTTAAATAGGTAGTATGAAAAATTTCAGAGCTCTGTCACTCAAATGGAGAGGAGGGAATAAGTAATTTGGATGAACGAGCCCCCAAGGGCCGGCCCGTGGGAACGAGTCTGAGCATAAGCGCGTCTTCTTTAACTCGTTTAATTTTAACAATGCAAAATATAAAAGGATTCCATATCAAGCAAATCAAATCAAAATGGGTATAGTCAAAACAACACCCAAAGTTCATCGTTGCATTTCCAAACATTTCGAGCGGATATTTCACAGGAAGTAGAAGAGAGCAGAGAGGAAGTTGCCACCCTTTGGTGAACCGACTGATCTAGAATCAGTGCGTATTCCTTACAACTCCATTACTTTCCGCATCAATTTGACCTCAGGTCAGTTTGTAAGACTAGGGCGCTATTGGGAAGCCAGGAAGTGCTCGAAACTGACAATATTTCCCAAAAGCGCCCATGTAAATTATAGGTGTTGTGATTGACCGACTTCTAATTCATTTTTCAACTTTCCGAGACCATGGACAAGCTTCGTCGTGTGCTAAATGGCCGAGAGGAGAACGAAGAGCTCGGTCTCACTTCCCAGGTAGAGCATACTTCTATAGTAAACGCATATAGTGCTAATGCTAACTGTCAATACTTTAAAATGTCAAAACAAGCTTTTCTTCTGCATCAAATACCGTAGTGGTCTGCCAATAATTTATAAGTAGTCGTTATATATTGCTCGTCAAAGTTTGGCATTTTCAGTAATATGTCAGTTCTTTCTATCGCGCCATTTAAGCTTGCTTTATTGTTTTATACTTCATAATTTTCTTTACTATGTGATGTTGATATTGTAATGTTATACTGTTTGTGCCTTGATGCTTGTTACATGCTGTTCAAAGGAGGATAAGTTAAGGTAAGTTTTGACATTGCACTCTTTTTACACATTTACATATGTTCTTGTTGGTGCTCTTAAAAAAAAAAAAAGTATCTGCATGATGAATTCATTTAAGTCTTCGGCAATGACCTTAAAAAACAATGGAGACCAAGGTGATGGTAGACCTTAATATTCTACAGAAAGAGTCCCTCTTGTCAATCAAGCAGTGTATTAGGAATAGATGTTCATCCTGAAGTTCATCATGTGACAAATATAATGCAGTTGTGTGTTTTAGATCAGCGGTCCCCAACCGCTAGTCTGTGAATCAACTGATACCGGGCCGCGTGGGCTGCACCCAAAATAATGTTTTGGAAATGATTTAGGTGGTGATAAAATGGTTAAGGACAGTTGTTTCAATGTATCCTATAAATGACAACATACCTAAGTGTTAAGCATGACTGATCTGAATTGGTTCATTGCTTATCCGCTCCCTCCCCACCGTCACAGCATTGCGCCATGTCAGTTTGCAGAATCTGGTGTATTGAGTTGTGTGAGTCTCCCATGACTTCAACGTAGCTCATCACAGTGTCTGCTGTGATATGGGCAACATGTATAAATCAGTCATTAGGAAAAGAGCAGGCCTCTATGTGCATATGCTTTTCTTGTGACTTTATCCCATTGTTCTCACTAGGTCCTTGATGCTACATCGCTCAGCTACAGCACCAGGGTGAAATGGTTTGTCATATGCTTCGCCTCAGGCATCCTGTGCTCAATACTTGTGAGTGGTGCCGCCTGGCTTTCATATTTCATTTGCTGTCTGGTGTGTATTTATAAATACCCTAAGGATGCGGGATGCAGCACAAAAGCAAATCAATGGTATGGAAAGAACAATCCTTGTGTGTCTGTAGTTAATATGCCCTAGATCTTGGGGTTGAGACCCAAAATGAGTTGTGGGCTTATTTATTGTGTCATCAATTGTGAGGCAAATGATCAAAGCATTTTTAAAATAATTTCAAATACCATTTATTGACGATACCCCTGTTTTTAAATATCAGTAATAATAAATGTATATTTCGAGCGTTATCATTGGTTGATTTGTGCAGTAAAAGTCAGTTATTCAGAATTTGGATATTTTTCACTGAAAGTTGTCAGCCACTTGGACGAAGGGAATCACCCAAGTAGCAGGGGAAAGGGAAACATTATTTAGAGAAATGCAGCTGCACTATTTTTCTCTAATTTGAAGTTAGGTGATCAGATTTTCTATTGACAATTTCACACTAAAATATTCCCCAATGACACAAAAAACCCAGACAGAACCCTGTCATCCAATTTTCAAAATTCTTTGTGCATTATACTCATGTTGCTGTTACTATTTCCGCCAGACTCAGCGTTTTGACAGATGGTCATTTTGGAGGATGTCTTTTATATGGTGACTAAAATAATTAATATATAACCAGTGCAGTATAGTAATAGTATAATGATGAATTTGGGTTTGAATTTAAGAAGGCTTAAGTCAGCGGTTACCTTGAATTAGTGGTTTGTATTCTTTTCGGTATCAAACAAGATGGTCTATTGTTTATATTTCAGGGCTCAGCTCTGCTATTTCTTCCAAATGGAATCAAACTCTTTGCCGTTTTCTACACATTGGGCAATATTGCAGCTCTTGCCAGGTAAGTCTTATTCATAGCAAGGGGTACTATGAAATGATATTGGCCCATCCGTTGTTTCCAGTTGGAATGTTGAGTTTCCTGTCACAGACTTTGTGAAGCTGGGAATACAATATTTGAATTTGCTTTCATTTACGTATCTATATTGAAATGATGATAATTCCACTTCTCTTATTTTTATTAACTGTAGCTCCAACCCAAAATACTATGCTTTCATTTGCTGCTATTTTTGTCATGTAAGTGTTCCCCAATGCTTTCATTTGCTGCCATTTTTGTCAGTGTTCCCCAACTACTAGTGCCAGTCCGCGGCCCATTTGGGACTGAGCCAAGAAAATGCGTAGCATATGCGTCAACACCATCACCACCACCAACCCAGTTATTACCTTCCGAGGGGCTATATTCGGTGGGCTGGGTGATTATATGAGCATCTATAGTCAATCAGTTGCAGCAAAAATGTGCATGACTCCAGTCAATCAAACTCTAGTGTTTCCTTCCAACTTTGGTTTGCATTTTCAAAGTTAACGTTTTAAAAGCAATAAAGTCGATTGACCAAAATTGTTAATTAGCAAATTAACATTTTTAACTTAAGTAAAAATTACTTGTGTCTTGCCACATAGTTAATTACTTCAGTAATTTACATTGTGGAAAAGTAAAAATGCTGAATTTGAAAGTGTTTCTAAAGAACATGTTAAAAGAACCTGGTTTGCATGTGACTTATTATTTTCATATTCAAAATTACATTTGGATAACACATAACCACTTTTTATGGGGCGGGCAATACAACGTATGGCCATGTATCACATGTTTATACATTTGGGATACTTGGAAAATTTGTTTTAAAGAATCCCACTTCCATTTCCCCTAAGCAATACCACTGGGATTGTATATCCCATAGCCCACAATACTTGTACAAAAAAATGTGCCAGAGAAGTGAAAATGATCACCAAACGCCTACAATACATACAGGGAGTAATTTTCCAGTGTAATCCGTAGTAACACACACATAGATCACATATTATCAATATACTTCACGAGAAATTGTACAATGCAACCTACCTTGTTGACCATTGGCCCAGCACTGACATTTTGTATGGTGAAGTTGACAAATCCTACTTGAATCTACAAGTGTGTAATGAACCGCTAGGATGATATTTCACGTTATTTCTACGATTCCTATACCCACTGCGCTTTTTTTGAAAATGTGTGGGATGCATTGTCCCAACAGGAGTGAAAGGGTTAAATTGAATCAAAGCGCTCATTATTATCTGAACTCACAGAGAGCGAGCCACAGCAGATTGATGAAAGAGCCATATGTGGTTCTGGAGCCGTGTGTTGTAGACCCTTGGTAATGTGTATGAGTTCACTGAACTAAATGCAGTATAAAGTGTAATTCAGCTCCGACAGTCTCATCTAACAGATGTGACGCGCCGCAGACACCATCCTCCCACTCACTGCTCAGCTGAGCACAGAGCTGTGCTTCGTGAGTGGGGGAAGCTTCTGTCAGGTTACATTCACTGACGTCATCGAAGTATCAGGAGGCTTTTGAATGTGTTCACCGAGGATAGGGTTTTAAATATTGAATGCTGTTAGCTTGGCCAGTGCTCACATTTCTCTGTAAAGTCATGAATGCTGCTTTCTTAAATTGGATTTTTTTCTTTGTTATACTGGTTTAAAATGGTGAATGAAATTCACCATTAACATTTGATTGATTCTTTGAGATATGTGATCAGCCTGTCTTGTCCTCAATAGCACCTGCTTTCTTATGGGACCACTGAAGCAGTTAAAGCGTATGTTTGAGCCAACAAGACTTATAGCTACCATTGTTATGCTGGTAAGAACATTACGGACACATCTAGCTGAATGTTTTCAGTAGCTCTTAATTCATTTGAATACAACATGTACCTTAGTAGATATGCACTCATAAAGGATTAGGGTTAGGTAATTACATGAGTTCCGTTTCAAAATTCTTGACCTTGTTAAAGCAAGTTTCAAGTACTAGACCTTACGATGTTCATGAGTGTTGCAGATGGAATAATAAAATCTTTCTCATTTCCCCACCAGCTCTGCCTTGTCTTAACACTATGTGCAGTGTTTTGGGTAAGTTGAAGTTTCTTGAATGTTTTGCTGAAGCGTTTATACTGTGCCTAAAACACACCTTTACATTTTCTTGCAGTGGCACAAAAAGGGACTGGCTATCATTTTTTGTATTCTCCAGTTTCTAGCAATGACATGGTAAGTACAAAAAATACCTGTAAATGCCAACAGTATGGCATTATTAATATTCATCAGATTGTTGCTGCTGACATTTTGAATGAGCCTGCTCCCACATTTTCAAAAGAAGGACTTATTTTGTGCACCTGCGTGTCACATCCTGGACACATTTCATTTAGGTAGTAAGTCCAAATTAAAATAATACAATTCAACGCAAACTGGGCATTAAATAACAACAGCTTGGACGTTATTGACCAAACAATCAATCAGCTCATGGGCACTCCTACAAGACATGTGATTGGCTCTAGGCATGACAGCAACCAACAGAGGCAGGAGTTGTAATCCACTCCTTCCGTCATTGGCCTATGCTGTGCTGGGAGCCAATCATGTGTCTTGTAGGAGTACCCGTGAGCTGATTGACTGATTGCCTCGCCAGTACATCTTCTCCAAGCTGTTGACTGCCTCCAGCAAGCACACTCCACCTCACATGCGAGAACGTGCAAAAAAATAGCAGTACAGTCAGGACAAAACACAGCACTGATGTAATTATTTGAAGCATAAACTCTGCTTCCCTGTTATATTGTTTGATCAGTAAGGGCTCCACTCGAGGTCAATATTGAAGGATTGAGATTACAGTCAACTAATCTGTTCATCATGCAGAAAACCTTCACAGTGCGTCTCTCCACACTATAGCTTTTTTTCAATTAAAAGAAACAGTTTTTTTTTTTCAATTAAAAGAAGCACTGTAAAGCACCAAAGGTGTGAAATATGAAGCGCAATGTAGCAAGGGAATTCTGTATATCAACCTCCCTGTGATAACTATTGAGATTTGGACTCATCCTTTTCATCCATTTTCATTGCAGTGTTTATGTGGAGAATTTTCATTCCAGTTGGACATTTAGATTCACTTTAACTGGAATACATGGCTCCATGTAAACCCGGCTAATGATCTGTGCATCACAAATATTTACTTCTTAAGGTGTCAAGCAATTCTCTATAGTTAACAAATAGCTGATACCTCTCATCAGGACAGAGCAATCTTTGAAACTTAAGTGCAATTCGCATAAGTTCCTGTAGGTGGAACGGAGCTTAGTTTAAGTCTTGTCTGATAGTTTGCCAAGTAGGTCAGCATGGTTTTTGCTAGGTCATGCCTGACCAATGTGGACCTACTTAAGTCTCACTCAGACAGGTTCCTGTCCTGTCAGAACAGATTTTTAATCTAACTGCGCTGTTTGTAGAGTCTTTGCCTGTGAGCTTCTGCCATCATATAATACAAAACGTGTGTTTTTTTTGGGGTGGGGGGTGAGGTCTCCAGAAATAGTTTCATTTACATTTTACAATTGAATGGCTGGTCCAATTCATATATTAGATTTTTTTTTAGTGTTCTTCATTGTCAAAATGATGCTAACCACTTTTTAACAGAGCTAAACAAGGGCACAAATTCAGTGTGAGTACAGTGTTGTAATGAAATATTTGGTTGAGAACTTATTTATCCTGCTCAAAACTATTGACCTATAGTGTTCCTCAGTCTCTTTTAATCATTATGTCTCAGAAATGCACCAATGTAAAATGTGCATTAAAATTCCAGCTTGCCCAAAACACTTGCGGAGCATATTAATGGATCCTTAGTTCAATCTGTGAATTATGTCCTTAGTATTTATGATTTATTGTAACATCAGAGATTATTGGAAAGAAAGTTTACATCCCTAGAGGGAGCTTTTGTTGAAGAGATCTGTTTGGCAGAACATATAAAACGGTGTGAGTGATGAGCATGTTTGCTCAACGTGGACAAAGGATGGCTGTGAAAGCCCTGAGCAACTCCATGGGTGGAAAAAGAGTGTTTCGTCAGCATGACTGTCCGCTTCGCAACAACCATCTTATTTCACCTACGTATGGAACACTTCCGCTCGCTCTTGCCTGTATTCCCCCAGGCATCACCACGGATACCACAAGTCACACATCGCAGGCTCATTCTGAACAGAGACGGTGCTAGAGTACACGCCCACGCGAGAGCCGAGCTCTCTGCATGAAAGCAGTTCTGCGTTAAGACATTGCCACTGACCCACACACAGCATTGGGCAAAATTCAGACTTCAGGCTGAATGTTATAAACCTATAATACAGGATCACATGACCCTAAACAGTGTGTCTGTACGTACACTAGCTATAAGTCAAACGTTTGTGCACGTAACCAAATTTTGTTACTTGACTTTATTATTTTACTGTTGTTATGCAAAAAAGTGTACACAGTTTGTAGATATACACATTATTCTTAACACCTAAGAGTTTGCTTTTAATAGCTTGTCCACTGTAATGGTGATAAACTGTAGCTCTAGCTATTGTTAATCATTCAACTGTTCCATTCATACTTCAGCTCTATTGCAGAGTTAATCAGGGACCGCTTTAAGAGTAGCTCTTTACCACACACTTTTTCGCCCAAGGTATCACGGCTTCATGTCTTGAAATCTTCATCGGCACTAGACTAAACTCAATTCTTTGGAATTATGTTAATTCTTAATGTAAATCCCTTCTTACATAGCAGTCTAGTTATATTACAACTACTGTAAATTTCGGACTATAAACCTCTACTCTTTTCTCGTGATTTGAGCTCTGCTGCTCATAGTCCATTGCGGCTTTTCTGAGTTTTTTTTTTTTTATCTTGCCACCAGGGGGCAATCCATCAATTAAGCAAATCTGATATAGTCAAATTTTGCTGATTGTTAAAAGACATTTTGATTGATATTATGGCTACTATACGTGTAGCGACTATTTCGCAATGATCACTCACCCTCATTATATGATCTGGCCCCTTTATTAAAAAGAAATATGTGGTTCTATTTTGCCTTTCAGGTACAGCATCTCCTACATTCCTTTTGCCAGGTAAGACCATCTTGATACTAAGTGTTGGGAGTAAAATGTCGGCTCTAATCTGTTCTACTAAACTTACCCTTTTCACTGTGAAAGACTGTCCTCTGCTGTCACTCTTGGTAGTTTTCTTCTTTAATCTCTGAGCAAATGACACGAGAGAACGAGACTGAAAAACAACATGTTTTTATTTGCTTCTAAATGTCCCACTGTTTGCTTTACCCATTTGGTAGTAATCCCTCTCATGCCTCCCTCCATCCCTCACTTCCCCCTCACTTAAAAGTCAAACAAATTGAGAGCTTGTTGTTTCACATGCACTTTTTTGCATGGTGATGTATTCTTTTGTTATACTATCAAAATATTTTTCCATCAATAATGGTCTTTGAGACAGATTTACCTCAACCCCAAACCGCTTCCGTGCCCAGAATTGGTCTCAGATCACTGTGATTTATTTAGCTTGGGAGCATTCAAAGGAACATTTTCATGGACATAATTGCTCAAAATTCATGTTCTCTATCTTGTAATCACATGAGCGTATTTGCCCCCCTTTTAGATGTAAACAAAGGAGAGTCTAAATTCCTTGACTACAAACTGACCCTGCATGGATTTGAAAAAAATAGTTTAACATTACATTAGATCTGGACATAATTGCTCAGAATTCATGCTCTCAATCTCATAATCACATGAGCGTTTTTGCCCCCCCCCCCTTTTTTTTTTAGATGTAAACAAAGGAGAGTTTAAATTCCTTGACTACAAACTGATCCTGCATGGATTTTAAAAAAAATGTTTAATATTAGTTTCGTTCACCTGTCACATTCCTCCATATGGCCATTTTCCAATCGCAAGAAAGAGGTGTGTTGTTGTTTTGCCAATCCAGATGTAAGGTGGATTATGTCTTAATTTGGAGAGTGGACCCCTCCGCCCAACAAAGCTTGGGTGCTGAGTGTGTTTTGGTGACCCTATAATCCATCCCAACAGCTGAGTAACCTGCTATAACATAGCCCCCCTCCCCCCAACCCGAACGCTGACAACAAAACAAAGACTCTTGCATGCTCGTTCTACAAACCAAATTCCTGAGAACAAAAGTTTCACATTCTAATGCTCAATCATTCCTTCATTTCACCCCTCTTGATATGTTTGTCTGAACGTTAGTGTCTTTCATCATCAAGCTTCTTAAGATATTTTCGTGTAGATGACTTGGGAGGATATCAACATGCTTTTTATTAAACACTGAAACGGGATCAGAGCCGCTCACACCACCACATGGCAAGAGGACTTGATCCTTTAATGTATTTTACCTGGCTGCCAGTTTATAAGCTCCCTCAGCTAAAGTAGGTGAAGTACAGAAACATGCCGTATGTGCGATTCCCACAGTGCTTTGAGGCTAACATTGCTCTACATTTTAATAGTAGGAAATGGGGGAGGTCTCAGTGGTGTATGATTTATTCATGTTGTGAGGTGATGCAAAAAATAGTCCCAAGAGAAACTGAAAACAAACCTGAGGCTGTTCCAAAATGATGCTTGTGTATGAAGCCACAGCTGGAGAAGGAGCAAGTCCCCTTTCTTGCACACTGACCTCCCTTCCCCCAAGCCAGGCTATGATTCACCCCCCCTTCTCCTTTTAACCTTGACGGGCTTCACACCTCCTCCACTGAAATGTAACTGAGGCTGCAGGCAAAGTCTGCATAGCAACACTCTAGTGGCAAGAACAGAATGTGGTGAGGGGAACGGCGATGGCAATGGTTTGTGGTTGCCATGGCAATGACTCCTCTTGCATCATTGCTCAACACGGAGCACCTGGCAAAAGGGGGCCCCCGCCATCACTATGAACATGTGGAGCTTCCCCGTCAAAACACACTCTCTTATTTATGAGCTGCTCCACCAGAATCATAGTAAAGAAAGGCTGGAAGTGCTTTTTGTCACTTTGCATTTCATATGCATGATAGCATTTTGTCCTCTGGGATGTCAGCCCATTTATCCCTGGATAATTTCTTGGGTCATATGTTCCATATCCATCATAGCAGATAGCTGTCTCAATACATTGCAATCAGTATAAAACATACTTGTCCCTTTGATCTAATTAGACCATTCTGTTTCCCTCCCTTTACAGAGATGCCGTGATGAAATGCTTCACAACCTGTCTGAGCTAAATTCTGAAGTCCACACTTTCAAGTGAAGACTGGTCCTTACATGCAACTGCAAGAACAGTACAATATATAGTTGTTTTTTTTTCTTTCTTTTTTTCACTACTGCAGCTTCTTAAAGGGAACCTCGACAATAAAAAAAATAAAAAAAACGTGTCAAAGTACAACTACTGACCTCTACTAGAAATTTGGCGATCATGAACAGTGGCAGAAATAAAATGGAGCTCTTTACATCAGAAGCTCTCTTTCTCAGTCAAAAATCTGCAAGTCAGATGTCACAAAGACATCACCTGAAATGACCGACTAGCTACATTAGTCTGTAAACTGCATTTTCACCAGGGGTCTTCTTCCTCGCTTTCTTCTAGTGTTTGACTGTGCTCTGGGTCTCTTGAACAAGAAGAACAGAGGAACTCCTGGCCATTTTGTGTAACACGACCCAAAAGGTTGGGTCGAGATTACCCAACTAATGGGTTGCTCCTTTTTTGACCCATGTTTAGAGTGGACAGTCGGGGTTCCTTTTAATAAAATGACCTTTATGATTTAAATAAAGGTCTAGTGCTTTCAGCAGATTTGACTTTTGCATTTAATGCGGTGATTTCTTTTGATGCTTAATATATTTAAAGATATATTTAGTTTTGAGTGTTCAAAAACTAACTTAAAATTGCTACGCATTGTAATTTAAAACATGAATGCGGTGCAAAACACATTCTTCAAATCTATTATACATGTCTTAAACAGTGACGTGTTTTTTTTAAAACTCTTCAAATTGGGACGCAGGCTGTGCTGCAAGAGCACGTTTTCCCTTTGTCTTTATACAGCTGCCTGCTATGTTTGAATAGAAATTGTATTATTTCTCCTTGGGCATTTGAGGCACAGCTTCCGTGATTCTGCACTGGTATGTTTGATTTCCACAGCGTTTGATCTTTTCCCGTCAAACAGTGTAAAAATAGCAGCATATGTTGGTAGCCTTTGTGTACATCAGCCACCTCCCCCACTCTGTAAATTGCATTATAATTGAGTATTTTAAAATTGGATTTTCTGCCAGATGCAATAATGACCTAGTTAATTACGCTTTTCTGAGCAATGCAGTTTTGGCGTGACCTAATAACCCAATATAGCTTCCAACAGGATCCCTGTCTACTCCAGCATGATGGCATCATAGCCTTTGAGAATTGAGTTGTCATGACAACCAGTGGTGGAAGCGCCATTACCTTAGCTACCCCCCATCTTATGTGCAAATGTTCATATTACGGTGATGGCAAAGCATGTGTTTTTGTATATAACACTGCCGTCAAGACTTTAAAGCTGCTCCGTGCTTTATTTGAATACGCCCTCACGTCTGTGGTTTTTGAACCCAAAACTGCATTGCCATTCCTGTTGCGCAATCCCCATCATCATTTCATTAGGCTTCTGCAAAGAAGATTATGGGCAAAGTCTCCCTTCAGTACAACTTGTTCAAGTAACTTGTTAAATAACAAACAAATCCTCAGGACCATACCCTCTTCATGTAATCTGAGAGCTCAAATAATGTTTTGGGATGAAGGAATGACTTTTTTTTTTTTTTTTTTCCCCCATCAATTTTATTTACCCGCCATGCTTGGCTTAAAAGTTAGGGGATGTGCAGTATGTCAACTGTTTTCTGCAAAATTACCATTTAATCCCAAAACTGAATCCCAAAACGTTCTGGCCTATCAAAAATGTTTTTCTGCTAACAAAGGAATGCAGAGGAAAAAAAACCCAATCTGTTTATGGGTCGTAGAAATTATGGAGAAGTTTTATTGTCATATATTGTCTTAATACATATATGTTGTGTGCCTTTTCTAACTCATTCCTGTTTGTAATGTGATCATCTGTACACTGAACATTGTAAATGCCATCTAAGGTTATCTATCAGTGATGAGATAATCAATGATAGTTCAAAATGTCTTGCAAATTGTAAAAATGGCATGCTCAAGCAATTTTTAATAAAAGATGTACATACATATTCACAGATGGAATAGTTGATATCCCACTGAATCACTTGAATGTACTTTGAATCAATTTAAGGACTGTCAAAGTAAAAATGGCAACCTCTGAGTAGGATCGATTTCCACATTTTTCCATAAAGTTAACTTCCACTGCGCTGCAATGGACCTTTGTTTCATATGAGTAAAAATTACATTTAATAATGTGTTGACTAAAGGGTTACAATCAATGACTCGTTTTGTTATTTCAAGGATAGCCTGTTGGGAGATGTGCCTCCAGATTGAATGAGATCAGATATTGAACTGTATTGAAAAGTCTGCTTTCACAAACTAAAATGGACTTTTGAAGTTGTGTATAGTGCAGACCAGAATTTCACTTTGCTTTTTGTAACCAAAATCAGCCCTTCATAAAAGCACCTAGGTTTAAAGCTAAATGTAATTCAAGCGTATATGAACATTTTAATACCTATTTTGAAATAAAGATGTTTCTAATCAAACACAACACTCCTCTATTCAACCGACAGAATGTAATATTGAGACTCTTCAAATCGTATGTCTCATCAACGCAGGATGAGACTGTTTTCTGAACATACGTGTGGGAGATTTCAACGTTTGTCTGGTAGTAAGTCCTTTCATGTCATACGATGACGAGAGAAAGCGCCAGAAATTCAGAAGACCCCACTCACTCTCGCACTTGAGTATGATTCATATTTTGTTGCGTGTGAGGTCTCATCGGAAGTTAATAGCTTTATGACATCAGCGCCTCTTCTCCTTGTCTTTGTTTGGCGTTTCTCCTGGCCACGCCCCCTTCGCTTTAGCCACCATAAAGGCGCCGGGCGTGAGCGTTCCCAGTCGGAACTCCACGCTCGCTTGTGAGGACAACAGGTGCACTCTGGATGATGCCCTTGGAGTGCCGATCGCGGTTTTGCACTTTGAAGCACTTTTTGCACATTTTTGTGTCGCCTGTTACTTCTTGAAAATGCCTTTCCCACCTATTAGTCTCCCGCAGAAAATCCCCTCTCCTGCAAGGGATCTTTTTTGCAAAAAGAAAGCCAGCGGAGAAAAGAGGGACACCGGAAAGGAGAAACAGACCCCATCTTGGGCAGCGGCCAATTTAAGGAATTTGGGGCGCAAGACTCAACAGGAGAAGAGTAAAAACCCGTCGAAGAAGGAGGAGCCTCAAAAATGCTCGTGGCTTACCCCGGCGAAACCTCAGGACTCAACCGCAGGTGTGAGGCGCTCCTCGTCGGTGGACTCCGGCAAACCGCTCTCAAGCAGAGAGGACGCAACCAAGAAGGAAATCCAGTTTACGCTCAGCCTCACGCCGGAGGCCATTCTTGTTATTCAGAAGAGAAATTTGGAGAAGCAGATGCTGGCTAAGCAACAGAAATGCTGCGCTTCCGCGGACTTCCGCCACAGGCGCGTCTTCCCCTCCAAAAAAGCAGCGCACGGGAACTCTAAGGGCGCGCAGGTGACCAAAGTGGAGGATGCGGAGCAAGACATCACGGCCATCGTCAAAATCTCTCTTTTGAACGACCAGCACAAGTATGACGATGTGGAGTATGAGGAGGAGGACGGAGACGTGGACGAGACTGTGATGAGGAAGTGCAAAGAGTGGCTCAAAGGTGTCGAAAGTGCCGCAGCTTTGGGAAAAGTTGACAAACTTACAGCACTGCCCCACCTTAAAGGCTGCTGAAAGCCATGAAATGACTCAAAATGTTCAACGATGCAATGAAAACTCAAGTCTTCAGGTTGTTTTATTGTTCACGTGGAATGAAACGTTACCTGAGGAATGTCTGCCTGCGATGGAATACTTCCCAGAATGACTTGAAAAGAGCTGCATTTCAAGCTTGTTACGCCTTTGAATATAATTGTTGAAAGTTTGAATTGAGTGACTTTGCACATGCGTGTTTTGTTTCCAGTGGAGCGCCTCCTGCGGTTATAAGCGAGGATTTTCGCTCAAGAAGCCCTTGTCAACAATTTGGTTTTATGCCCTGCTGCTAAAGCCATGCTTTCTTTTATTTCCTATTAAAAAAGGCTTCTACCTTGTAATGTACAGTATTTATTAACATTTATACATGAAAATTGATAGTCTGTGCCATTTAAAGTCGAAGGTTTTGTACTATCCACACATCTTCTAAATATGAACTTGATTGTGCCTCTTTACATTCTATGTTGATTTATAGTCACGTTGACTTTTGTTGGATATCAGTGGCTCTCTGTTGCCATTGTAGCTACCTGCGGCCATTTGGGCATTAGTGTACTAAGCCTCTTAGATTTCCTGCTAAGCAGGGTTGACCAGTGTACTGTAGGGGCCAGGTACTGGAGCTCCCATCAGGAAATTGCCTGGAATTTTTGTATTACCCAAGTAAACAATGCACCTCACCACGAGACAGTGTCTTGAGTCTGTTAATTTATGCTATAGGTTACTGGTATTGTGTGTAAGTCCTACCAAGAGAATATATTCTTCAAGTCAACTATGTGTCCTTACCATCAACTCACATGTCCAATGAATTGAGAGGACAGTGTCTAGCAACAACAATTTTAGACAGCCACAGCTACAACAAACTAAGTGCAAATGCAATATGTGCATCAGAAAATAAGATTTTCTATTGTATCCCTTAACTTGGTAACTGCCTTTAAATTAATATGCCACATTGAATTGCAATGGGTCTGTCAAATGGTAAGTCATGATTATGGTATCATTAATGGCTTTATACATTTCTGTAGTGTTTTTTTTTTTAATTGTGGAATAATTATCACAAATTTTACTACTTGCTTATAAGTGGGTAAAATAGTGTATTAACTGCAATTCAAAAGCAATGCCTGAATTTTATCGGTTAATTTTCTTTTCTTTTTTTTATTCAAGTTATTTCTCTAATCACTGTGGGATGATTTTTTGTTAACAGAGGTCCCCAAAACTTTGTGTTTTTGCCCTGTGACACATTCACACCTAAGGAAAATTAAGAATTTTCACCTAGCTTGAGAAACTTGCTTTTTGGATGTGCCAGAGTACTCATGAAAAACGGCACAAGCACACCGAGCTTAAAGGTGGTGAACACAAAGGCTGATAGATTCTAAAGTCCCAACTACTGTAGGTGTTGTCACTGTGTAGGCACACAAAGCATGCGTATTGTTACATGCAGCAGGCTGAGGTCATGGCTTTGCACTCGTACCAAGACGTAACTGTCCCCTACTCCCATGATACCCACGCTGTTGATCATATTATCTGACTTGATGATCCAAAGTTGTGTAATGCGTCGCTAACTGTGCTGTTTGAATTGGCCTTGTTTATGGGCCTTACAGCCTTCCTTTTCTCACAACAGTAGTATTCATTGGTGTCTGCTGGGAGAGATAAGTCTGCCTATTCATTTGCCTGCGCTGGAGGTGAAAACAACATCTTTAGTTCTCAAGTCTACAAACAATGTCCCGCTTAATGTCTTTTTGTCACCCATGAATCTTAATACCACATCATATTGAGCTGTTTTGGACAATTGGATGCTACTAGCATTGTGGAAACCATTTGTGGAATGCCGTTCCTGTTCTCGGTACAGAAATGAAGGTCCATTCGGTCATGGACGGGTAATTTTAGTGTGAAACTTCATGGGGAGCATTGACCTCACAGGGAGAAATTTTTCAATGAGGAGTGGCCTTACGTGTGTGTCAGTCTTTATCATACCATCCACCAAATTTTTCTCAAGGAGAGAGGAGTTGAGTCCGGTGTAACTTGAGTGAGGAAATCAACTCCATCTGTTTCATTTCGAGGTAAACATGTCTACTTCAGTATCATTAGTGTTAAAGTTGAAATGATTGCCAGTCAATGCAAAATCGTCATCAACTCCCCTGATTAGTGCTCGATAATGAAATACTGTTAACCGCTTTAGTTGCTATTTTCTACACTTGATTTTCAAATCAAAATATCAATTCATTTGATGCAGTATATTATAAGAAACTTGGTGTAAAGTAACCAAACTATCAAGCTCTTTTGTAACTGAAGCCTAATTGGCGAAAACTACTTTACCCTGCAGTCAGTCTTCATCTGCTTCTGTACAATGGCACTATGGTGGCAATGTGATGTTTGTAGAAAGAATGGCAAGGAGTTGTGGCAACATGCCAAAACATGCCCTTAGGTTAAGCCTTACCGCAAACTATGAAGCGGTAAAAAGGTGCTGGCATTGTCTGAGTACAGGGGTGGGAATATGAAGCGTCAAGCAGTGCTCAACATTGTTGGAGTTGTTGAAATGATTAACTGATGTTCTTATAAATCCATGCTTCAAATAATAGCAACACCAGTTCCATGAGGCTTCATTCAATTATACTGTACAATTGCAATAAAACAGCCGATTAGAATTCAGAATATCATATAATCATGAATACTAGTTAAAAAATAATCGCAATGTATTTATATATAATATATATATATATATATATATATATATATATATATATATATATATATATATATATATATATATATATATATATATATATATATATATATATATATATATATATATATATATATATATATATACTGTACATATATTGTGGGATGCATTGCACCTCATTGGGTTTCGCAGTATTTACATAGCTGGAGTTGGAAAGAAAAGAAGATAAGATTGCTAAGGGTGTTGTTTTATAAGATTTCTGGAGAGAAAAAACGGTGTCGTCTTTGAATAGGCGTTCTGCAAACAGGATAAGCAATTTTTTCTCACATTCATATTGAGTCTTCAGTTAACCTAAAATGCATTTTTTTGTTCTTGAGTACCAGGACATAAACCACCAGGCAAGCACAACTCTCACCAGAGAACTGTGTAACGTTTTTCAGGTGGCTTAAATATTCACAGTTCTTGCTGTTTTTAAAATTGCTGGTACTGGAAGTACCAGTGCTGGCCCCAGCACTGTCTTAATTTATCCTGTAGCGCCGCTGTGTGGCGTACTTGTGCAAGGGCTTTTCCAGAGATCCGGTCCTTGTGATGTTTTGCTCGAACAAAGGGTCCATTCACAAAAATCCGCTGCGCAGCCAAAATGCATGCGAGACAAGCCGAGCTAAACCACACAATGACACCAAACAGACATGAAAACAATTGTTCACAAAAGTTGCCTTTACATGTCCAGATAAATGACTTAAAAAAAAAACAATTGATACAATGCACCAACAAAAGTCAAATATGTTAGTTTTTTTTTAAATGAACAGTGTAATAATAACTAGAAATGTATATTGATTATTTGCATTAATAGCTCATGTGCTTGCTCAAACATTAGCTTAGCAGTGAAGAGTTCATTTGACAATGTTATCACTATTTTCATAATGCATCTATAAGAGTTGTATATTAGTATTAATCTATTTCCTAAATCGTTTTTGATTATTATTGTGGGAAATAATTTAAAGTGGTCAGTAAATTCCCATAAATAAAAATGGTAATACAAGCACACGGTATTTTGCACTATCATCCTCATATGTATTAAGTATCTTCCACTCCATTCATTTATTAGTGGACCATTATTACTGCCCTTATTTCTCTATTACTGTTTTTTTGTTTTTGCCCTACTTTATTATTTGCTCGATTGTGGCACGTAGTCTGCTCGGTGATGTGAACACAATAAGAATTTCATTGTGTAGTATGACTATACATATGACAAAACAACTCTTGAATCTTGAAATCACGTTGATATGTACTGAAAAATTATGATCATTTGGGGTATCCGAACTTTTGTCAATATGTCAGGAAAAAGACAACTTTTTCTCAATGGATAAATCTTTTAACATTTTTTTTTTTCTGGCCCACTTTTTCCATTACATTTCCAGTTAAAAGATACACATCCATACAACTCCAAATGTAACCAGGTTATACGCCCAAACAATTTGGGGTTTATCTGCACAGTTATACTTCCAATGGTTAGACTTTTTTTTTCTTTAAACTCTGCACGATTTAGTATTATTGAAAACTACATAATCATATAACTGTAATGTAGGACACTGCTGCTTTGAAACTCCAATGTAATTATGACTCATTTGATGTTTTTTCACCAGAACTTAAGATAAGACCTTCATGACATTTTAAATTTCTGCTACTCCAAAAGGCTATATATATATATATATATATATATATATATATATATATATATATATATATATATATATATATATATATATATATATATATATATATATATATATATATATCCATCCATCCCTCCTACCTAGGGCTTATGGACTACATAAGGGTCGCTGTCAAAAATCATTTTAATAATTTAGGTATTGCTTATGGTTTCTCTAAATAACTGGATCCCAGGAAAAAGTCAGATTTCAAACTACCATGTAAAACAGCATACCCATGCAATCTCACACACAGTGTATTATGAGTTGCCTATTTGCTCCCTAAACTTGTTGACTGATGAGCCAGACATATTGCCTTTCTCCCAATGACACGTTTACTGGGCTCAAATACACAAAACTCCAAATCAAAGCGCATCTGTTTTGACTGCGATGCTGACACTTCCCCTTTAGTCCTCAAGTGGCATCAATATTCATGAACATCATCACAGCAGCGCATCTGCAACTTTTTTGTCGCTGAGAAAAGCAAATGATTCCATGAACCTGCTTTAACTTTGCTTTGCGTCAAACAGGTTTTTTGAGTGGCACTTGAGCTTCCTCGTAAAGGTCTCTGCTGGGATTGACTTTGATTTTGACTCTCTTGTTGCAGTTCTGACGAGGTGTGAAGAGAGCAATAAGCTTCAGAGAGCATTCACTTCGGAGGGGGGTCAAACATGAGAGAGATCCTGTCTTATCTAGCCCTCCTGTAAAAGCAAGACTTCTATACAGAGGATGTAATTGTCCTCTCTCTAATGACTTGCACTTGAGGGGAGGAGACAAAGAGAACACCATAAAGACTTTAGGGGCCTTTCAGTACGAAAACCTTTGCCTTAAACTGCTCGGCAAATGAAACTGGCTGTTGTTTCCTCACCTCAGATGGAGAGGCTCCGTCACACAGACGGACATTGAAGTGAAGCGGGACCAAACAAGACGAAGGCAAGGACACCTGGGGAGTCCTAATTGGTCCTCGCTGCCATTAATGGCTTCCTGTGGCTGCGTGTTTACTTCTCATTTGTTCTGTGTGCTCTGTTTCCCAGCCACTGCTACAACAGGGACTCGCTCTAAACCTGAATTTCCCACTACGGTTTGACTGCCATCTTTGGACATGAATGGCTTATAGCATTTCTTCTGTTATTTTACCTTTATTTAACCACGTAAGATCAAATGGGCCCGACAATGACATGATGATGGGTGACACGGCCCAGCGGTCAAAACAGGACTTAAGTGTTTGGTTGCTTGTGTGGCCTTGTAGATCAGAGTCAGTCAGCGTGAGTACCTGCGTCCACTCAGGGAGCCAACCAGAATTAACATACAGACGGATCACAAGGATCTGTCAGCTGACTGCAACCAACTTCAACCCCTTCAACCAACCAAGAAACGCAAAGCACAGGGAAACAGAGTCCATAATTTTATCAGCTTGAAGCAAGAAAGTTGCCAGTCCCAATAGGTTTCACATTCTAAAGGAAAGCAGCGTTTTAACAATAAACAAATAAATAAATAAATAAACAAATAAATAAATAAATAATCTGATTTTCGCACAGAGACTGTGGATGTTGTTTTTGTTACAATCAAGACAAATCATTCTAGAATTTATACCTTAATGAAAGTTGAGTTCTTCTTTTGAATTTTTACAATAGTTTGGTAGTTTTTGTAAAGTGTGTAGGCATCACGGTTACAGAGTGGTTAGCAAATCTGCCACTTGGTTCCGTGGTCCCTGGGTCGCTTCCTTTTCTGGCTCTTCTGTGTGGAGTTTGCATGTTCTCCCCTTGCCTGTATGTGTTTTCTTTGGGTCCTCTGTCCCCCCCCAACCCAAAAACATGCACGGTAGGTACAGTGGAGACTCCAAATTGGCATAAGGTGTGATTATGAGTGTGAATGGCCATTCGCAGCCTTAGTCATGTGCGTGGACAGTGAGGTCTAGGCAGGCAAACTGAAATCTTGGTTGGATATGTTTTTTCAAAGCATTATTAGAAAGCATCATTTTCAGTTTAGTTTCTTTATCAACTCATTAACCTCCCAGACATCAATAGCCTGGTACCTGACCTCGCTTGAAAAAAAAAAAAAGGTAAGTGAATGCATTGAAGCCTTGCTGAGACCTGTACATGCCTTCGAATTCTGCACATGGATATCTTGAAAAAAATGGTACAAGATTTTTTTTTTTTGCCTTTTAGTGAAACTATATTGTATAAGTGAGGTTTTATATTTGGTAGGTACAGCCAAGGCTAACAATGGACATACAGCATGACTCTAGAAGGCATGTAACCAACAGGTCATAACCAGCAACCCCTCTAGGCCTGTGTTTGCCTTGACTTTAAGAGCAAACACAGCCTCCAGTGGGTGCTTGTTTGGCATGGACCCTCCTGAAGGAGAGATCTGATTACTCACATAGACGTGAGATGGCCTAACACCATCTTGACCCCGTCCTCTCCTGGAAATGCACCTCTTCGGAAACTTTTACCAACATCGTCCCTGGGAGGAAAGTGCCCTGATTATACCCACTACATAAAAATGCATCAACATGTCCCTGTTTGTTGAGTGATTGGCTAGCTACCAGTTCCGAGTGTACCCCACCGCTCATCAAAAGTCAGCTGGGCTAACCATAACAAATTTAAGTGGAAGTAGAAAGTAAATGAATGAATACAAATAAAATTACATTTGCATCATATATAACACAATAGAAATAAATCAGCAATGTAAAGTGCAACGACTGAAAAAATAATAGTTTTGGAAGCAGCTCTCAATGTGATGTGTAGTTTTTTTTGCCTCAGTAATTCACAATAATAACTACACTGGAAAACGAGGGCTGCAGCTATTGAGTATTCTTGGTATCCTGATATCCTATAGAAAATTCTAATTGAGTATTCAGATAAAAATATATTTTTTTAAAATCCTTGCTTGCTGAAAGGCAATTGAAAAAAACAGAAGACCAAATAACACAAACTATATATTTTTTTTAATGATTTTTTAACTTAAAGGGACAATGTGTAAGATTTAGACCGTTTTTAATTAAAAAGGAATAAATCAAATGATTATAAATGTCAAAAACTTGCAAATAAATGTGTTCTTTACGACCAACAGTATGTTTTAAATATAATTGTAGGTCTAGTTATCATTAAATGATATAACATTGGGGATGGCACTCCTCCAGAGGCTGCCATGTCTGTTATAGCTACAGACAATGCAAAATGCAGCACCTTCTGCTGTCCATAGTGAAAAACGGTCTAAATCTTACACATTGTCCCTTTAAAAGTGTTCACAGTACACTTCTTTCCTCTTTTATAAAAATTATATTTTACACAAATACCTCCCCATAAATTTTGGTCTAAAAGAAAAATTTGCCGACTGAAACAACGCATTTGATTCAACATGGTTTCTTACAAAGTGATCTGTGGGAACAGCAACTGTGTCAAGCTGTCAGTATGAAAGTGTGCAGAGTCGTTGACATAAACCACACTAGCCTATATTGAGCCATCGAGCACTGCTAGCTAGTGACTAATTTATGCTAGTCACAGCTTTAACAGATCCCAAGTCACCAGTAAACACTGGCAACAGATACAGTCTTTTCGTGTCAATGTCAGTTTAATTCAGTCGTTTGTTAGCGGCCTGAATATTTTTTAACATGCTGTGTTGTTATAATCAACCTTTGCTTACTGTCAAGATGATATACAGATATCTCAGTGGTTGTTGATGTTGACCATGTTTAGTAAAAGCATACGGTCCCCTTTAGGACGAGGCCCCAGCTCAGCCACCACATTGGCTGCGAAACATCAGGTGCTTGCTCAGAAGGCGAGTGAGGTCTTGATGCTGACAAGTCTTCCAGCCGTGTGAAATCCCACCACTGCATAGACAAACATGGCGAGACAGCAGCTTGCGGTGCTCCACCTCAACCCTCCCATAAATGTACATTCCGCACATGCTCGAGAAATACCCAAAATAAAAGCAATTAGAGCGCAAGTCAAAACATGTCGACAACTGTCATCTTCCGATGTTTTTTCCCTCGATTCTTCCAATCGATCTGTCTTAAGCCCTATTTATGAGCATTGTTATTTGTAGCAAGTGATTTATTTAAATCCAGATGCAGTCATTTGCTATGTTTGAGGTAATTTTGTCATCATCACATCAGCGTGTTGAATTTCACAAGTATGCATCACTAGCCTGCAAAATTAGATTGACCAGGACATACACAGTGACAGAACACTGCACTGGATAATTTTAAAATGGCCACTATGCGTTCTTAATGTATACTCAGAGACATTCATTTTTTGCTGTTGTTGTTTTTGTTTTCTTTTTTAAATTACCAAACCTGTACTCTGGCATTGATACAGAAGCTACTGTGATAATACACATTTTTTGTGTGTACTATTTGGTGAATCTCACACACAGTCAAGTGAGATACAAAACTGTTTTCACGCTGTTCATGCTAATAATGCTAAATGTTTGCATAATATTCTTTGTAATGTTTTAAGAATGACTATCGAGTTTTTTCATGTGATAATCCTGCTATTAAATGAGGCAATAACTTTTGATAATACTATTATTAGTTGGAATAATTAAGTGAGAGACACTAAAGCCCCAACCAGGGCTACTGGTTGCATTGGAACAATTCAAGCATTGAGGCAGATTTTCTATTGATGCGTTTCTATTGAATCTACAAGTGATCAGGTTATACATGTGTATCTAATGTAATGGCCACAGGATTGTTTGAGATGCAGGTCCAGTACAGGTGGGCTTTGTATAAATTTGTTAGCTGCTTCACAGTCCCGTGAGTAAACGCTGCCTTGCTCAGGAGTCTACTTAGGAGCCAGTTTGCACCCATCAGACAAAGTGTGCTGTCACCCGAGTGTGCAGTGTTATCGGGTGCGAGTTGCACCACACTAAGGCTCCTCTTGAGAAGTCGCACACCATTAGGAATATATTAACAAGTTGACATTTTGTGTAGAGGTCACACATCACAGCAGCAAGCAGTAGTCAACCAGGCGATGGGGATGTTTTTACATGGATACAGATGTTTTATTGCTTTCCTCTGTCATTATATATTGGGGATAGATCAACTCATAGGTGATTGATAATGCTTTGCTAGCAAAGCTCACCACTACTGTAGCATTTCCTTTCTACTCATTTTTTCTACCTTTCTTGGTTTACAACAGCTGGGTGTACACTTCAAAACAGCACTACAGGAAATCTAGTATTTTAAATATAATCGTAGGTCTAGTTATCACTAAATAATATTACATAGGGGGTGGCACTCCTCCTGAGGCTGCCATCATTGACAATGCTTGATTCTAGCAGGCCTTCAAAATTAAAGCACACCAGTTTAAAGGCACACCAAAGGATCCTTTACTATGTTGTGCCTCTGAAAAAAAAAAAAAAAAAAAAGTTAAAAAGTGAATGATAGGCAGTCAATATGGTATTGTTTCAAGGAAGACTTCCAGTCAATAAATGTTTTTGGCCAACTTTACAAATTTACAGGTTTTGGTTGTCTTCAGTTGGTTGCATGCCTCTAGTTAAACTTATTTAATGTTAACTTAATACAATACCAAACAAACGCGCAACAGTACTCTATTCTAGTAATGTAACGTTATTTACTGTATATCCTGAGTTGCTAAAATGCGTGTTTCTTGTGCTTTTTGTTTTAAGCTCAAAATGAAGAGGCGATATTTAGTTTATTAGTTAGTGCAGATGCATACAACGTTTTGTTACAAAACAATGTTGCCAACTTTTGGCAATGTAGTGCCTATTATAGCATTTTCTGTCATTTTTACAAGTCTGTGTGAACAGAGATCATTTTGACAACCTTGTTTATCATCTGTTTTCTTTTTTTAAATTATAGCACGGAACAGGTTTATGCTGGCTCACCACTGTGCGAATGTACAATGACCGGCAGCGATCCCAGGAGTTAAATAAAAGCTGCCGCAAATTATGCTGTCTAATGTTAAAGCGAAACATTGACTCAGGTGGCTCTGTTTGACATTTTCATATAACCTCAAGAGCTTGTGGAGAGTGAGAAAAGCGCAAACACAGGAGGTGAGGTGAAGCTACGGTGCTGAGACAAGCACACACATACACATATGCGCACAGGCACGCAGGGTGCATCTTTCTCTCACCTGAGTGCCAAAATGGGCCAGGAGAGGTTGAGCCTATCGAGAGGTACGGCACAAACATTGGTCGGAAGCGCAGCCACTCAGCTTGGCAGTTCGGTGACAAGGTAAATCTCTGGCCACAACATGGCTTTGCCTGTCACCCTATCCCTGAGAAACACAATCATCGATGAGCTTTGAACTGAGATCATTCTCACGAATAAAGAATTCACAAACTTTGCCCTTAGCGGTGACTTCTTGAAATCATCAAATTCACTTTTGCACTGAATCGGTGCTCGATTAAAAAAGAAAGCAAAAACACCCCTTGGATTTTTTCTTACTCTTGCCTTCTCAAAGCAGCACCCTGGTTTGGAATCACTTTTCTAACAAAAAGTAAAAACTGTGAATAGAAAATTAATCTAGCACGCCAGAAACTTGATATTTGTATCTCCATTAAAAAGTGTACTCTTCCTTTAGGATGCAAACACAAACAAGGGTGATGGACTACAGAATTGAATGGTATTTTTTTTTTTTTAGTTGCACCTGCGTTGTCGTATGTGTGTGGGACAATATAGCAGCATACAGACCTATAACGTTAATTCACAGTGCTGCAGTCTCACACAGGAAGTGGCCTAGTGTGACACTTAGCGCAGTCCCCATGTTGGAGGAGGAGAGCGAGGTGCCAAATGAAACACTGGGACTGTGGGAAATAACACTGGCTGTTACACCTCCGACTTTTACATCTCACTTAACCTAGGCTCCTGTAAAAAAAAAAATGGTGGGGGTGTTTTTCAATCAAAAAGTATTCATGGAGTAGGAAATGATAAATAAAATGTAATGTGCCACCCACAGATGAAAGAGCCCACATTTGCAAACTTAAAGACAAACTTTAAAAGAGACTTTCAAAACCAGATACAATATTAGCCATTTTGTTATGGTGTCATACTCGGAGATGACCCAATTGACCCAATTTGATGAAATCTTATGTAAGACTTAGAACAAGTGAGGTCACTGAAGAAGTCTTTTAACTGCTCCTGCAACTGACTTGGTTTGTTTTTCTCTGCTTGCTGTGAACTGAGGTCCAGACTTCTGGACATGGAGACAGACTCTCATTGCTGGCTACAGCAGGCACAAGGCGTCCAAGATTTGGTTGGTAACACAAACTGGCCACAACACAACAGCACAGAGCTACGGAAGCTTGCATGTAGATGTTACACACTTCAGCCTTTAATGTTTCTTTTTGTTTTGTTGCGTAACTGTGGAAACGAGTTATCCAAGGATGGAAATAGCAAAAAAATCATCATACTATTTAAATACACAGGGGTACTTCAATGTAAACAGTCGGGCTTTGACTATTTTATCTTTTTTAATATCAATATTAAATCATTATCATCTTCTATGCATGTGAAGTTTTAGACAACAGAATTTGCTAATCCTAACTGGTTAGCAATCATGATACGCATTAGCATGCTAGCAATTATCCTTTAAGGCAGGAGCTCTCAAACTTTTTCGAGTCAGCGACCTCTTTTGGAAAGCAAATTTCTCAAGGACCCCCATTGCAAATGTTTGCAGAAACAAAACAAAACAAAAAAACAACATCACTCAAGGCAAACATTAAACCCTTTTATTCACCAACAGATTCAATTTGACAACAAATATATTTGTTACTTTTCAGCCATACTGAAGTTTAGAAAATTAGAATTGCAAATTGGACGCCCTTGCAGTCAGGCTATAGACCCCCGTGGGTCCATGGAATCCACTTTGAGAACCACAGGTCAATAGACATTAACTACCATTTAGTTCACGCATACATTATGTTATCTGTACACATGTGAAAAGAGATGATTCTTGAATATTCCATAAGTAAACTGCCTGTTAGCTACTGTAAGGTCGCTAACTTCCTCCTCCTCCACTTCCTTTATCTTTTTGACGAGCAGACGGGGCATGTTTCGCGCTTAACTGCCCTATGGTTATAATTTGAACAACTAAACCTGAGCAGTAACAAAATGTTTGTGGTGACAAGTTACATTCTCAGATAATATAGCCCTGGTGATTTTTGGGAAGTGCTTTCTTAAATTTTGGGAAGCTCCATGTGATAATATTGTCTTTATTAAAAGCCCACTATCTAGTAAATCTGTAAGCGTTTTTAAGCACATAAATAGCATCAGCTATTCGGGCACAAGGTGGTGCACCAAGACAAGCAACAAAGCCATACATCAGTACAGTCTTCAGCCCCACAAGGTATTGCTGTGGTGTGTGTTTTCCTGTTTGCAATCTTTATTTTTTGGCAATTTTTTCCCATGGATTTGAGGTGGATAGTTTTTGTCAACCAATTTTAAAGTCAATTCACCCAACATGGTCAACTTTTTTTTCACAGCCCTGGTAAGCAGTCACAATGTTGTGTGCATGTGAGGTACATAGAACCTAATTAACACATGAAACACAATGTAAAACACGGATTACATGATGCATTCAAGAATAGTGTCAACAAAGTTGCTTGGAATTCCAAAATGTATTCATTGCACTCTAATTGTTATACATTGTGATAATTAAACCTATAGATATGCACAGATCACAAACTACCCTGAAGTTTCTTGTTTCTTTATTTTTTTTAAGAATTCAAGTTCGCCAACTTTTGCAATCATCTTGACTGCTTGGTTTTTATGAGCTCAGCAGCTATTATTTTTTTCAATTAAAATGCAAGCTGTACCCTTGAGACTTTTATCTTCAATACAATGAAATGCATGTGTATCGTAAGATTTGAAATGTCGTTGTAAATGTCCTTTAGTATTGATAAGTCAAGTTAATTAACTTCTGATGAATTTGGTAAAATAACATCATCTTCTTTTAAGATTTATTACTTTTGTACTTTTAAAGGCACTAATTTTGTACTTCACTTGTTTTCCTGAGTCTCACAAAATTAAAAAGTGTGGTAAATGTGGTTGATTTTTTGAAAGTGTAATTTGACTTGAATTTTAATTCTTCCTTGGAAATTTAGGGGTAAAATAATGAAATAAAATGCAAATGCACGCAGGCGGTCAGGCAGTGTGACTTGTGCAGGTGAGCTTTGATCTCAGTGTCAATATTGACCGGTTCTTGTAATTAAGCAGGCCTAGCTGCTTGATTCAAGAGCGAAGGTTCCTGAGGAATCAATGGAATCTCTTCAGCCAATCGGTGCCAAGCCGTCAAAGATCAAAGTAAGGGAGAGCCAACCAGCTTTGTTGCGAGCAGTCACTCTGACAAGTACCTTCTCCTCTGTCTATATAATTCTCATCCTCGAGAGCACCCGAAGGGTGTAAATAAAGAGTGGCTCTTTTATTTTCATTCATAAGTTTTGCTGGAGTAATTACACCTTACTCATTCATCCCTGCTGCTGGTGGTAAGGATGTCCCTAACTGGAGTTAGCGATTGTCCGGGAAAGGCGGGCCAGTACCGGGTGGATCACCTCCTGAGCGCCGTGCAAAGTGAGCTGCAGGCGGGCAGCGAAAAGGGCGACCCCACAGAGAGGGAGTTGAAATTATCACTGGATGACAGCGAACTTTGGGGCAAATTTAAGGATCTCACTAACGAGATGATAGTGACCAAAAACGGCAGGTGAGCGCGACTTTATTTAGCAATTCAGACGTTCAATCCTCCAACTAATCTTTTCGGTTGATTTGTTAAAGGCGCATGTTCCCGGTGATGAAAGTCAACGTGTCCGGACTTGATCCGAACGCGATGTACTCTTTTTTGCTGGACTTTGTATCAGCGGACAACCACAGGTGGAAGTATGTGAGCGGCGAGTGGGTCCCCGGGGGGAAGCCCGAACCTCAAACTCCCAGTTGCGTTTATATACACCCGGACTCGCCAAACTTCGGCGCACACTGGATGAAAGCTCCGGTCTCTTTTAGCAAAGTCAAACTCACCAATAAACTCAACGGGGGAGGCCAAGTAAGAACAGCAATTCTCATCCTGCACTTTCTGTACATCTTTGCATTCAAATAATTTACTCCCGAAATTGCCGTCTTTGGTTAGATCATGTTAAACTCCTTACACAAGTACGAGCCACGCATCCACATCGTGCGTGTCGGAGGCCCACGCAGAATGGTCACCAGTCATTCTTTCCCGGAGACTCAATTCATTGCCGTGACAGCCTACCAAAATGAAGAGGTTGGCGAAATAATATCGATTGGAAAGATAATAAATAGTTTAGATGTTTGCATGGCGTTTGTGTAGCATTTGTGCGCAATATGCGCATGTACTTAAAATATTTTTGTCATTGTTGTATTATAGATAACTGCTTTGAAAATAAAGCACAACCCCTTCGCCAAGGCCTTCTTGGATGCAAAAGAAAGGTAAATACATTTTAATATAAGGGTTAACTCTTACTGTATTAGACTTTACTGAATACTTCTTCAAACACCTGCAAATTGCAAAAACGGTCTTGTGGTCTTTTTTTACTTTAGTAAGGTATTCAAATGCTTGCACATACTCATTGAATTAATTACTAATTAAATACTTATTGAATTAATAGTGAGATATAAGTATAAAATATATTCATTTCATGTTTCAAGTGTTCCTTTTTTCCCCCTTTTTTTGTTGTCACAGTTAGATAAAAAAGATAAAAAAAAGTTGGATAAAAATGTTAATCTACTATTGCAGTATGTGACACCCTGGCTTCAATGTTATCCCTTGCCTTTTCTCTTTTGACAAACATTTAAGTCAAAACTTTTTTAAAAATTTCTGCAGATGTGATGACAAAGATATCAAAGATGAAACAATCGAACACCAGCAATCAACGTATTCACCATGTAAGTCTCTTAATGTCTCTGAATGTATCACAAATTTCAATTTTTTTTCAAATGTATTTGAATATACATTAAAAAAAAGTGCTGCATTGAAGTTACTCAATTTTATCATCATTTCATTGTGTACAACCACCTGACAAAATACAATTGAGTAAATTCAAGATGGCATTTTTGTTCTGTGTTTAGACGTGGCCGATGGATGCTTTCTGGGTCACTCACAAACTGTGTCTTCCTTCTTTGGAGCCAGTAGGTGGTTGGTTTCTACCCGCATCAGGCTCCCTCTGCCCTCCTGCAACCGCAACTCCTCACAGTCAGTTTGGCAGCTCCATCTCCCTCTCGCCATCCCACGGCTGCGAGCGCTACTCCACGCTCCGGACCCACCGCTCGGCGCCCTACGGCGCTTCTTCTTACAGCCATCGGACCAACTCGCCCAGTAAGTGCCCTCCCCTCCAAACAAAGCTCATCGTCTCTCACTCTTAAAGAAATGTTACTGGTTTAGGCACGGTCTGCATTCCGCTTGCTTTTGTCCAAGTGGAGCCCCAAAGTTGTAAACTACTGTGCCTTCAGATGAGGAATGTTTACACCTTCGTTTGAAGGGTAAAGGCCGAGTGGGTCAGGGCACAGAAGTTAACTGAAGTGACTGATCGCTTTGCAGCTTTGATATCTGCATTAAAACACGACTGCTTGTGTTTTTATTGCAGCAGGTTACGCTGATAACTCCTCAGCATGTCTGCCAATGCTGTCAAGTCAGGACAACTGGTGCGGTCTCCAGATGCCAACACACTCCACTATGATGTCTATGACACACAATCCAACTTCTGCTAGCAACTCTGGGTCAGTTTTTTATCATTATTCTCTAATTAGAAAATACAACATCAATTTGTTTATGGAGACATGGCATTTACACAGTGCATTTTCATTAGGTGCACCTATATGCTACAATATGATACTAGAGCTGTACCAATTCAATCATTTCAAAAGTTTTTTTTTATTTTTATTTTTTTTATATAGTTGGCTTTTGAAACTGCTACATTAAAACATAGCAATTGCAAACTTTCCATCAGAAGCAAACGGACTAAATAAATAAACATAAATAAACATAAATGGCTGTTACCGCATAACTTGTTATTCAACCCTTTCACCCTGTTGGGACAATGCGTCACAGCTTTTCCAAAAATTGCAGTGGGTATAGGAATTGTAGCAATAACATGAAATGTTATTTCAGCAGTTCATTACACACCTATGTACAGATTCTAGTGGCATTTAGCAACTTATCTATTCAAAACAAGCCAGTGATGGGTCGACTGTCAACAAGGTAGGTTTCGTTGTACAATTTCTCATGAATCAACCATCTAGTACTGCAGAAATATATTGATGATTTGGGCTATCTATTGTGTGTTACTATAGATTACACTGATTACTATGTATTGTAGATGTTTGGTGATACTTTTCACTCTGGTACGTTTATATTATTACTATTATTATTATTATTATTATTATTATTATTATTATTATTATTATTATTATAAAAGACAGACGGGACAAAAAATCCCAGGTTCTGTAATCTATGGACGAGGGAATTTTTAAAACTAATTTTCCAAGTATCGTAGACTTATAAACAAGTGATGTATGCGTTTTATTAAAAAAAAAAGAATATGGGTAATATATATCTTGATTAACATATCCAGCCCATTTGAAAAAAATTTCAACTGATCTATCTATCAATGGCAGTGAATGTTCATACTGTATATTCACTTTCAAGACAGCATTGTTTACGTCTACACCCCTCAAATGTAGTGATGTCGCCTCTTCACTTTGAACTATCGGACTCGAGTCAAGCCACCCTTGGACCGCGTCTCATTTTAACATACTCACAGCAGTGGGTCATTCAAAAGTCACACAGAGACACGGAGTGGAGAGGGAAGGGGAAAAGCGGCAAAGGTGGAAGTGAGCACCTGCCGGAGAGCTTGCGATTGAATAGACATGAGTGATGAGCAGTTAGATATGATAGATGCGATATCTTTAGTTGACTTTTCATTGACATAATGCATTTCCTAGCCTCGAACCCTAATCTTAATCATCACAAATGATTGCTTAAACCTTACCCTAACCTCAACCCAAACCATTTCAAACATACAGTATACTCTAAAAGCAAGTCTTGACCCTCAAAAAGAAGTCTGAATTTGTGGGGTTCACCAAAACGGTTCCCACAAGTGCAAGAGGTCCCCACCAAAAACATCAAATTCTTTAAAGTCTAACCCTATCTCTACACCACCCCACAGTTTTCAGTTAGTTTTTTGGGATTGTTGCTAAACTGAGTAACCAAAATATTGGAAACATCTTTTAAGCATAATACTAAACAAATACTTGGAACAAATACTTCTACAAATGATGCTATGGTTTTAGTATTCAACTGCTTAGTTAGTCATTTCATCGCAAAACTGGTGATGAGTTATCTTGTGTGTCCATGTCTTGATAAAGTCAGTACACCAGCCTGTGGTCCATGAGCAATAGCCCGCTGACTCCAGTCACCCCTGCGTCCCACCATTCGGGAGGGATGAGCAATAACAACCTGAGCGGCCAGTTCCTGAGAGGGTCTAGCAATCACTATCCCAACCTGGCTCACTCGATTCCAGCGCCCTCCTCTGGCTCACCCATGTATGACAGCAGCAGCACCGAGGGGCACGACTCGGCTCAGTTTGATGCCTCTCTGCAGCGACATTCTCCAGCCTGGACTCCTGTCACGCTCCCCTCCATGTGATGGAGCACAGAGATTGCAGTTGAATGCTTTCATTTCTCTGAACAAGACTCTTTTAAAATGACAATTCTCAGGCACAAGGAAATTTATATGAGATCTGTGAATGGTGGCATCTGGTTTTGTTTGTTACTAGTGGGAACCAGCAATTGAAGTTCCATCCTTTAAAATTGAAAGGGAGATTTCATGGCCTCCTGCCGTTAATACATTTATGATGATTTGATGCTATTTCTCTGCATTACTGATTGTTGATTCTCAGAGGCACAATTTCAGTTTTCAGTGCTTATATTAAGTCCATGCCCATTGTGAAGTGAATATTGAGCAAATGTCTTACAGGCTTCATAATGTTTTCTAATGCAAATGAGAAATCGACTCTTCCATGTTGCATACGGCTAATGATGTAAATGATACAGACAAAAAAGGAGCACATGAGCACAGAAAATTCAAATATCAAAATCCACGTGAATTGCATCCATTGTGATTAACTGGTGGTCATGGCTTTGATTGTTTTGCCATGTTTTTTGTTGTTATTAACGTTACAAAAAACCCACAATTTAGGAAGATTAAGCTTCTAAATTGTGGACAAACACTACCTGCTGTATCAACATTTAACTTGGGGTATTTTTTCTTTGTTTTCTGATTTTAAGTTTGTGGCGTAATATTTGGCATGACAGTCTCTGGTTGCAGGCAAGATTGTGTCATCGGTGATCACAGACTTGCAGAATTTTTTTTTATTTTTTTTTTTTTACAAACGCTGGAACAAGACTTACATTGCCAAAATCATGCAATTGACAATGAAACCTTTGATGGTCGCATTTATAATATTGACATATTTTAAAATGATTTTTATCTGTTTTTCTGTCAATCAAAGTTCCAATGTAGATCGCTTAAGGGAAATCATTTAATTCTACTGTATAGTAGTGAGATGTGATTGACTTATACACTGCATTAGCGCTCAATGTAGTGGCGTTGAACTACACTGCGTCATACTGAGTGGCATCACTAACATTTTGATATGACAAGAGCGTAAAGGTATTAAAAACAACTGTTTGTACATCACAAAACTAATGAACACCTTCTTCCACCGACACTTCAAATGGAGAATTTGTGTTTTAGCAAATGCAGAAATTGTTGATGCTGCTTTTTTTGTGCAACAGGACCTAATAAAACGGTTCAGTTATTTTGTACATGTTGTGGGAGTTTCTGGTGTGTACATTATGCATGACCAGGCACAAAATGAACCAATTTTCAGAGTACTAAGAAACAAATGGCCACAAGTGCTCTACAAAAGCTTCATTTGACCATCTAGATGAATAAGCATGATGAGCTATTGAAAGCTTCCATGCAATTGTTGTATTTGCCATCACTGTTCTCTGCTTGACACATGTGCTCCGAATGGCTTGCAGATTGATTAACTTTCCCTGGCAGCTTGATGTGACGTCATCTCAACTTACAAATTGTCTCTCAAACTTAGTATTCAAAGACATCAATCCACACAAGAGGTTTGTGCACAGATGTGAAGTTGTGCAGAGTGAAGCTTCGTAGCCGTACAAGTGAGGGTTGTATTGCGTTTATGGGTTTTCGCTTCATAGTCACAAAACAAATATGTAAAGCCACACTATTTCCAGTCATCCTCAGAAGAAAAATGTTCATACTCACACAATTTCGACTGGTACTCACAAGATATAACTATTACGGATACAAATGGTTAAACTATAGATAGGAATGGTTTAATAGGCATACTTTTTTTGAACTGCGATCTTACTCCATACTTGCCTTGATTGTATGCCTACAATCCTTTGTTCACCCAGAATGAATGTCAACCATTTCGGCCATTTTGACAACTTTTATTAAATAGCACTTAGTACAATAATAAAATCCATCCCAGCTGACTGAGGGTTGAGTTTATCATTTCTGAGGCTCAGTAAAGTGTTTTAAAAAATAATAAACATCATGCCATACCATGGAGCATTATGAAAGGAAGGAATAGTTTAAGAAAGAAAGGCTCTTATACAGCGTGTTAGAGTCTTTGTGGCGGATTTAAACATTTAGCTCCACCCATATTAATTCCATGGCATCTCAAAACTGGTAATATCCTTATGTATGTACACAAGACAAATTTGTGGTTGTGACATTGCCAATATAAAACCATAGGAGTACATGTCTGTTTGCAATGCAAACTAGCAAAGAAATATTACTATAAATGAATGTACTATGTCAAGTCCATATGGAGGGGGGGCTGAATGACATAAAAAAAAGTGTAATATCAAAACACCATAACAGTAAAACAAAAAAAATCAACAGAAATCATCCATTAATAAATGTTACCATTCTGGGTCCATATGGAGCTAGGTGAACTCTGGATCTCCTAATAAAATAGTCTCTAATTTACACAATAGTAGCAGCAACACAATTTTTTTTCTGAGGCAGAAAACAACACAAATGAAATACAAATGCAATCGACAATGTTTCTATGGGGTGGTGGGCCATCTTAATGCAGGTCTTGCCCAGGGTGACATTCATGCTTGGATTGCAATTGTATATCTTTTGCTGTCATATTTATTTCAATTAAGACATTTGCTTTTGGTTTATATTACCAAGCATATTACCTAAAATGGCAGGAAAATCAGATTACATGTCAAGTGAAGAATTTAATACACACATATGAATTAACAAGGAGCCTGACTTAAAGTGTGCATGTATGTCAATGAGAGACTAAGAAAGCTATGTGAGGTAAATCAAGCCTTACTTAGAGGAAGTAGAGTTCATTCTTTGCAGAAGGTCAACGTTTAAGGACATCATAACATCCTCATGTGTCTCATACAAACACACTGGCATGAACAAGCGTGAGCATCTCAACACTATTGAAATGTTTCAAAATGCATGCATGTGTATTATGCAGCCAATGCAAGTTCCTTTTAGTTCTGGGTAAAATATTTTCATTTGTCTTTCATCTCTAAAATGACTTGGATATAACCAAAGACATCACGAGTCCTCTTTGATCATAACCATATTTCAAGCAAAAAGGAAAGAAAGAAAAGGATGGGTCATCGATCATGTTTTTGAAAAATGCGTGTAAGAAACATGAAGGCAGGGTATTTCTCTAAATCTAATAATCCCATTATGATCACAATGAAAAAGCCTCTCTGCCAAAGCAGGCAGCATTGACGCAAGCATGTGTTGACGTCAGCAGCTGCAGTGGAAAGGAGGGGGGGGGGGGGGGGGGGGGTCGAGTGAGAGAGGAGAGAGAGAGAGCGAGAGAGGTGTTTGCATTTAGAAAATACCACCAAACATCAACGTCAGCGAATGCAAACCTTCACAATTAAAGAGTTTGAGCAAAGAGGCAGCAAGAATTGAATTTGTTGTGTGAAATAATATAACACTCCTCCTGGGCTCCACTGCACTGCTATGGGCGTTACACAGCAAATATAAACCAGATGTGAAGAAAGGAATATGATCTAGTGACCCTCATGGTGTGTTCATGAATAAATCAGGATGTGGGAGAATTGAGTGAGGTGGGGAGGAGTGTGCGCGCGCGCGCGCGTGTGCTCAACTGGTGGCACCCATCTGTGATTTTTTTTTTAGGAAAGAAGTGTGTAAAATTTTGTTGTCACTGCATGCCTGCGTTTTTAACCAATTGGTTCAGCACACATGCGCGGAAACGCTGCTTGTATGTTTTATTCCCAGCCTTTCAAAGCTGGTATTTTTTTAAAGACAGGTGATTATTTGTTTTACTTTACGCTACACCCCGGTTGATGCAGTTTGATGTATTTCTGGATTCATTTGTGTAGTTGCAGTTTAGCCGGCAATCAGTTCAAGGCTGGTCTCCAACAATGCGCGTTGGGTCCATTTGTGTCATTGTCACACATGGATTAAGGGTTTCTTGGTCGACCACAAAGCTTCGGGGGATTTATGGATTCTTAAACGAGAAGGTAGGAGTACCCGCGCGCACTTCACACCGCCAATATTACGCACACGTGTGCACCTATGCTCACGTGACAAGTAGAAGTGAGAGAAATTGCGTGTTTGCACGTCTGTCAAGGCTCGCTCTTTTAAAGTGGGCGGCGAACACTCCTTCATCGGTATATCCAAGAAGTCCCGCGATGTCCGCTGTGCGTCATCCACCCTTGATTAGATATAGGTCCTCTGACGTCGCCGAGAGCCATTCGCTCAAAAATAAATAAAGCGGCGGAACGTTTTGACTTGGGATGCGAGAGTTTCAAAGGCAGAGCGGGCACCAGTGACGAAAGGCCACTTTTGGCGGAACAATACGTGGCGGAACAAGTCACTTAGCTACCACGTGCGTAAATTTACTTTTCATTAAGTCCCACATGGTAATCCGTCGCACACGTGAGAGGCAAATCGCATGATATTTTTCGTTCGCGACGGTCAAAAAGTGAGCGGACTGACTAGATTACGCACGGCGGACTCCTGGAAGGACGACGCACGCACGCACGCACTCACAAGCGTCTGAATGAGCGCCTCTCATCGTGCTCGCCACCCCTCTCGTAACCCCGCGCAGACGGTTCCACGTGTTGTGTATCCCGCCGGCTGACAAAGACGCCCCAAGTTGTCTCACACATCGGCGGGGGATTCTGTCACGTCCGGCAAATGTCGAAGAAACGGAAAAGTCTTGACGATTTGGGATTCGAGGAGTCTCCCTTGGAAGGATGCAGTGATCAAGGTAGGAAACAATCGTTTCTCTAATCATTGCTCCCTTGTATTCCAAGAGGGAATCGACCATTTAATCATCTCTTTCCCTATATTTAATCTGGGTTTTGTGTGGGTGGACGAGGATTATTTTCTATAATCTCTTATCCGGCAAGTCATAGTTGATGTGTCTTTACGTTTGGAGTATTGCAGAATTGAACTGTATGACCACATACCCAACAGTTTTGTGGAGCCCTGGATGGAAGTACAAACACTTTGCTCGAAATAGAATTTTAAAAAACTTCTTAGATTTTTGAATGACGGCACAGTTTCAAATGGTGTCAATCGTTTATTCCTCAAGGAGCAAATTGAACACCCCGTACCCCGAGAAATATAAAGAAAAATGACAAATTTTGCCACCAATAATTCTCATAATTATATTGTTTACATGACAATGAATTCAATGAGTACAAATAAGAATGACAATATCAGATGTTCCTGACAAAGGTACCATACTTTATAGTCTACTGAAACAATATATTGCTATTCAGTAATCGAGAAAATGAAGCTTCATAAGCACTTGTGATTTTTTTTTTTTTTACTCCCCTAGATGGTGCTCTTGCAGCGCTTCTCAATTATTCCCCCAGGAAAGAGAAAACATTTTGCACCACTCTCTATGGACTCTATAAGTAAGATCATAACAGGCATGCCAAAAATCTTTTTTAACATGAACAAAAGAAAAAAAAACTAGATTAATTATCTTTTGACAAATATTAATTTTACTTTTTTTACAGGGTTCATCTAGGTGAGTTTGGAACTGAAAAAAAATTAAAAGTGCTTCATAAAAATATGTGAATCCTCATTGATGCTGAAAAAACATCGAATCAACAAAAAAATAATACGTGTAAACTAATCTGTAACATTAACACAAGACTGACACAAGAGCACTGGTATCTTAAACTTTTTTAACCTGAAAAGAAAGGTATAAAACATTGTGTGTACTTTTTTCCTAAATGACATTCATCGTTATTGTGATTTAGAAAAGATGTGTTGACAGAATTTAAAAACTCTTGCGCAGACTTTGACATTGAGAGTGGCACTGCATCACCTGGATTGCGTCGTGCCCCTTGGAGGTTGCTCCCCTCACTATTTGAGAAGGACTGCTTTAGCGCAGCTTGGTGGTGACGCAGTGGTAGAGTGGTTAGCACGTCCACCTCACAGTTCAAAGTACGGAGTTCAAATCCAGCTCACCCTGGCCTCCTTGTGTGGAGTTTGTATGTTCAAGTTTGCATGTTCTCCCCAGGAATTCCTGCTTCCTCCCACATTCCAAAAAACATGCACGGCAGGTGTATTGAACACTCTCATGAACGTTTTTCAACTTCGATCTATAGTTGTGCAAAGAATCACCACATAACTAGTCTACTTTGCAAGACGGAATAACAAAAGCAAACAGTGTGTTTTTTTTACATTTACTAAGTTTTAATTTGTAAGGCACATGTGCCCCCCCCCCCCACCGTCATTTCAAAGAACGTGCAGGACTAATATATTATGTGAAAAATGTTGCCCAAATGAATGATATTTTTCAGTATTTGTTACAAACAAGATATGAAAAAAAAACATTTCAATTAAGCAGCTAAATTGTGTATGCAAAGCATGAAACGTTTGCCAGTTTGTTCATCTCTGAACATATTGCGAACATTATCAGTCACAATTGCAACATATTTAGTGCAGTACGGACAATATTTTCATTCATTTACATATATGTGAATAGTATCTATGTGTGAATTAATTTGGAGTTTGCGTACATTGTTTTGTATTTGATTTTGTTTTGTTCTATTTTATTTTGAGGATATGCTGAGGTTTTGTGTTGCGTTGATTACGGACCATTTGCTTTTTTTACTGGTTAGCTCATTTACGTTGCGGTGTTGTTGATCTGTTAACAGCCGCCTTCCAGCTAAGAAATATTAATCACGGCTTCAACATGATCGGGAGCCATGTTCGAGTGAAGTGTCTCATTTAAATTCACGGTTTATGTACGTCACGCATACGCAACAAGACCGCGTTCAATAAGAACTGGACAATTGAATATCCTCCATTGTTTGTTTTTTTGCGTAGTGTAGCTCACTGCTTGATTTTCCAGAACGGGCTTCGTGATGACATCATTACACTGCACTGCACACCGCCGACGTAGTACGGAAAAAAAGTACAGAAGCGGACATGAAGCGTATTGAGTTCTCTTTTAGTTTCAATATCGATAGAGTGATGTTTTAAATCGATTTAAATTGGAGTATAGGAGAGTCCCTGTTCTTATGTGAAGGTTTTTTGGGCACACCCCAACAAAAAACGTTCTGTCCTGGTATTGCAGTTACCATGTAAGCTTCATTTGGTTGCCTCCTACAACTGCTGGAAGTGAAATAAAATATTATCCAACCTCTTTGAACAAAACGCCACCAACTTTTTTACTGTGGAGGAACTGACACGCCTCAGTGCTTTTGAAATTGCTCATTGTCTCACATCTGAATTGAGAGTTCAGAAAGTAGTCACTTCGTTGGTGTCTTATTTTTCTTTTGTCATTCTCTCACACTGCACACACGGGTAGGAAGTGGCATTAGAAGCGGCAACGACTGACCGATTAGTCTGCTAGACGATTAAATCGACTGATTACGGCCCTCAAACATTGGCCAAAAATAATTGTCCATATTTGAAATGTATATTCCCCTTTTCATTCATGTACTCTAACCATTAATACAGGTTAGGTCATTCTGCCGATCTGTCATTTAAGATACAGCAAATCTTCATTTTTTTCACTAAATTACTTAGTAGCAGGCCTGCCTGTTAATAGTGACACTCTGCTTATAATTGACACATATTGAAATGCATTGCAAGGAAGAAAATTGTGTTTTATTCATTATAGACATTTAAATAAATTGGGTGCACATTAATAATGTGTATTTGTTTTTTTTGGCCTCAAAAATTCCATATCGTTCTGCCGTAGTTTTCACAATGTTTCCCTGGACACATGCAAACAGTTACCATATAAACAATCAGCTTCTAAGGTCAGGTCTTTAGCAGAATTCATGCAATGGCCCATAGGGCATGGGAATAAAGTAGATATGCACACCTTATCATGCATTTATGGTAAAAGTGGAGAACAATCAATTTTGTCGTTTCTGGTTGATTTTGTAATTGTTCATACTTAAAATATACATGGTAAATAAAGAGTGATTTGATTCTTCCTGGACATAAAAAGGACATAAGACATTTACTGAGTGTACTGAAAATAGTGTAAATCAATGTTTGTCACATTTGGATGATTTGGACTCAATTGTAAACTGAAGATCCAGCATAGAGAGAAAATGTTAACAATCGTCTCAGGTTGGACTCACCGTTTGTCTGGAAAATAACATTTAAAAATCACGCATGGAGAGGGAAATAGACATTCATACATGAAACCTATAGGCAACTGACTTTCGTAAAACAAAGAGAGCTAAGTTAAACATATGTTTGAATGTGAGTGGAAAAGTTGTTTGTCTGTTTGTTGTAGGCTCTGTGATTGGCAAATGACAAATCCGGGGTGTGTTGCACTGCGCAGCTGGACTATTTCCAACGATGGTACAAGTTCACTGATCAATTCTATGGGTTTCGTTACTTTTTCCCCGTTGCCAATATGTGTGGCAGCATTACGAAAATCCCGCATTGATCAAGGCTGGCATAATTTCCACACATTGTTTGAGATTTGGTTGAATTCCAAACTATGTGACTTTTGGGGAGTTTGACTGGTGGGTGCAAGAAGTTCCATGCTTGACAAGAAGATCCATTCACTGTGTTTGCGCCCTGGAGGCATGTCATTTCCTCACAATACTAGCACACTATGCTGAATTGGGAGAGGGGGCCTCGCATTGGCTCCCAAACACTTGATGTCACAAATCATGTCCGTACTGGCCGGACAGAACATTTACATCAGTGCGTGTGAAATCCATCTCGTGGTGTCAAAATGCAACACGCAAAACAACAAACCGGGCTATGTAGATGTTGTACTTGAGTATATGATCGTACGCTCAAAGAAACAATGACAAATACGTCAGTCAGTTGAAAGTGATTGTAAAGCGCATTTCAGGATTCACCCTGTTCTCTTCTGTGACATTTGCATCACAGGTTTAGGTTTTTGCTCATTCTGGGCCCACACCCAAGTGAGAGTTTCCTCTGGCTAACGCAGAAGGAGAATACGGGCACTTCCTTGCCATGACTGTGCCTGACATCTGTGACCGCTCAGGGGTGCACGCCCCCTCAAAATGCTACTATCTTGCAGTCTGCGCTAAGGAAATATACTGTAGAAATGTGAGCTTTCGGCACTGTGGCTACATGTCTGTTTTAATGCAAACCGCATTTTTTTGACAGAAGGCTAAAGACACAGAGGTTCATGTCGTCATTTATCGCCATCATCACTACACACTAACTACACTACATTGGCTGCTTATCCATGATTATCAGTGAAAAGTAAATGTTGCAGGGACAGACACGTCAAATTTGACTCTTTCATTGCTCACCTTGCTAGGATAGTTGTAGTGTAGCTATACAGTACATCGCCGCTATGTCAATGCTAGAATTTAATATCCATCAAACGATTACAAATCAAAAGAGGAAAGTTACAAGTATTAAACGTTAATGTTTGACTTGAAGATGTTTTTATTTTGCAAGCCGTTTTAAATAATAAGACAAACAAGAAAAAAACTACTACTATTAATAATAATTACATACTACAACTAATGCAATAATAATCATTATACTAATCATCATCCATTTCCATTCACAAAATTTCCCACAATAAATAATAATGATGATGAATATTCAAGAAACCAACTTTTTTTTATTTTGGCATTTGTGGTTTATGCTATCATTTCATTAAGAGTTTGCGCTTTTAATTGTTCGCATTTAAATTCATATTAACAACTGCTGGCTCTTTTTTAAATGAAATTTTTAAAAACATTTTTAATGAAATCATCAAACATGATAGTGATTTTTATTTTTTCATATTTGAGAGTCACAGGTAAAAAGCAGGTCTGTAATGTAGTATGTCTTTCCTTTTAAATAGAGGAATGCGTTTGCTACTTTTATATCATCAATAAGAGAAAAATGGACGGGCTTGCCGCTATCGGTAAAAGATGTGTGTCGTGGTCATCTTTGTGGACAAATCGAGTTTCCCTTTGCGTGTTCAGGTTGATACTGCCTACTAGTGGTTTTGGTGTAACTTGCAGGTTACGTTTAGGCGCTTGGAAAATAAACGATGCCTCCAGTTCCATTATATCATATCTGTCCTTATATATTTAATGGAACTTGTGACTTTTAAAACCTCTTCAATCTCATAAAATGCCTCTTTCACGCTGCATAAACTAGCTCGACAGAAGACACTAGGTGGCGCTAGAGTATAAAAGATGAGTAACATGAGGGGACGCGCTTTGATGCAGTTGTTCATGGGTGAAAGTTTATGAAGATTTAAGAAGCCATTCAGACTCCTGAAAGACCTTACAAAACGATATCATGTGTAATACATGCAAACCCCCTCCCATTACGACGTGAAAAACAAAACAGTATAAAAACAAACACACACTGTATATTCAGCTATATTGTAGTTTGAGAATGTATTAAAGATACACTTTTCATTAAACAAATGGTACCTATAGTGTGAGGTGCATGGCGAATATACGTGTGTGTGTGTGTGTGTGTGTGTGTGTGTAGCCATGTGTTATCGCAGAACTGACGTCTGACTCCTCGTTTTATTTGGCAGACACACTGACAAGCCTGGACGTCAGCGACCATATTTCTCACCTATGATTCATACTCACTTTATTTGGCTTGTGATGAGGGCTGGTGCAAGGCAGCCGACTTCCACTTGTCTTCTCAACCACTCCCTCATTTCTTGGCACTAGACATCCCAAACCCTAAACCCTGCGATGAACAATTATCATAGTGTTGAGATTAGTGCTCAGTTTTGACCTTTTTTTTTGTCATTAATTATGTCATTAATTACTTGGCTTTTTCCAGATAACCACACAAACATTTAGTATCCTACTATGTGTTTTTATGTTACTTTGATGGAATTTCAGATTTCAGTTCATATTTAAAGTTAGTCAAAAGCTTGCTTGCAGTGATAAATTTGTCACACTGTTGCTGCCCTCTGCCAAGCCATGGCATTTGGATTAGCACTAAATAGGCACAGAGACTAATGTCCTACATGTAGCATTATTTTATTTTAGAGTAATTCATTTAGGATGCAAATGCAAAACGTGTTACAAAAAAAATCTTATTATACAGGCCAATAATTTTTAACATGTATTGGTGATAATGTTTTTCCAGAACTGCAATTTAATCTATTCTCGACCGATGGGAAAATTCTACAAGACACTTTTCCTGCTTAAGTTTATAGTAAAAGAGTAATAAATCATGAACTAGCGTTTCAAAATTGTTAAAAGTCGAGACAAATTCTTGATGCTAAATTCCTCATGGCAACAAACCGTGATTTAAGTTGAGTCAAAACTACCATGCAGAAAAATCAGCAAACATTTGTATGGGGGTGTTAAATTACAGTAATTAAATAAATATATAAACAATGACCAAAGTTGGGAAAATAACGACAGTTTCATTTGGTATTTCTATGTCAGGAAAGCATCATCCTCAACGGTTATTCGGATTCAAGTCAATTTTAGTTTTAGTCTGTCGTGCGAGTTACTTGACATATGTACATACAGGGCATCTTTGTGCAACAAAACCTTTGACATCACTTCTTTATTGAAGAGGTCACTTCTCTAATTTTGGCTGGTTCGCACAACAAACAAGAGGCGACAGGCTCCTTTCAAACTTACTCCACTGCGTGTGTGTGTGTGTGTGTGTGTGTGTGTGTGTGTGTGTGTGTGTGTGTGTGTGTGCGTCTTCAACAAGAACACACAAAAGTGGGCACAAGTGCACGTGTACACGTGAATAGATTTGTGCTGTTAACTTCAAGTGGCCTGTGGGATGAAATACCTTTTGATTTTTTTTTAACATGATGACGCAAACACGAGAGACATGTGGCAGCCCCCTTCAAACCACTAACCACACACACACATACACACACACACACCTCATATTGCAGCTTTACAAGATTGGACAATGAAGCGTTTTCCGTGGCCTAGTGACGTCAGTGAAGCAAATGAGCGCTTGTGAAGCACATGTTCATCATCACCGTCGTCTTCCTCTCCAATTACACATGCAAAAATCTAGGTCACAATTGAGCGGCAATAGAAGTAGGCAGGATTTGTATTAGGAAAAGACGAATGAGTGTGTTTATGAAATTATTTTGTGCTTTGCTATACTGCACAACAAATATTATCAGGGATGCTCATTTTGACAAAATCTTCTCCACAATGATGATCTGTTTGTTTTCAATATTTCATTACTATTTCAATTGGAGAATTTCACCCTGATTCTTCTAATCTTCTGTTTCCATACGAATATTGCTTGAAAAATATTATTGCTGCCCAGAGGTTTTCAAGATAAAATTTAACGGCTCATGTCTTGCTGTTCATCATTTGAGACTGCAAACCTGGACCAAGTCAACAGGAGGCCTGCAGGTTAAAACTTTTCCGTAGCTATAACTTCCACACAACTGATCCAATTGTTAAGAAAATATTGTATCGATTATTGAGCATCCCCCTAACTACAAATAGTACAGATACTATAGTTGCTAACTACTGTTGTAAAACTAGGATTAGTCATGCTTTCATTATTAATTTACTGTAAGTGGTTACAGGCACATAACACATATGGATTTTATATAACGCCTCCAAGTAAAAATGCTTTTCTCTAGTCTTCTAGGCTTGATAATGGTTCAGTCCAAATACCTTTGAAAAAAAAGAGTAAAAGTTTGTACATCGGTGGTTCTCGAACTAGCGAGCTGAGTAACTTGACAATCAGCAAAATAACTTGCAATCGATTATAACTTCAGGCCTTAAAAAAGTGTGGACCTCTCCATGAACCAGCGCACCAATAAAGCAAACCAAATCTTTCCCTGTTACTGATGGCTATAGAGGTCAAAAATCCAATTGTAAATGGCTGAGCAGTGAATTAGTAGGAAGTTTTTAAAGTTTTAAAGCTTGAAATGTGGATAAATTAGCCATGGTATTTAGGTGAGCTCATTGGTATTTATGTAATTGATTTGGGAAAAACGTCTCAATGGAACAACAATAGAATGGCATAGAAAAACCCATTTTGGAAAAGTGGTCTTTAAATGGCCAAATGGCCAACAAAAACATTTTTCAAAATGTTGATGTTTTGTTGATTTTTTTAAAATTATATTTAGTATTTTCAGGTCATGAAATAAAATACCCTAAGAAATGTGAATATCCTACAAAATCAAAAACCACTATCATACAACCTTTCTAACATTTTTTTTTTTTTATATATTACTGTCATGTAAATGTAAGACATTAGGGCTTGTATTTAAAAAATAATATACCATTTGATGAATCAATATTTGTCAATATTCACAGTAATAACTAATATTGGTGTGGACGTTTTAGGTAAAAAAAAAAAAAAAAAATCGTACTATTATTTATTTTAGCGAACATCCAGCACAGATATGTGCACATAGCTTTCACTATTGCTGATATGCCATTTTCCCACTCTTGAAACCAGTGGTAACCTTATGTAGGAGCTCCACAAATCACCGAAATAACCAAACACATCCGTGGAGTTAATCAATGACCAGTGAAGACTCACAAAACTTCCTAAAGCCTTGTACGACACCAACCACTTTTGTTGTCCTCGTTTGCTTTAATTTTAAGACTCAATTGTTTGACAAGTGAAATTCGACTTTGCACCCTCTGATGTACTATATAAAACTACATAAAAGCACATTTGAGGAGTCCTGTGTTCCTGACAGTGCATCTAGACAGACCAAATATTACATCTTACTTGCTTTGAAATAAAACACACCAAGTCAAGGTAATTTAAAGGTCATTAGAAAGTGTAGTGTGTGTATGTTCGTGTGTGTGTGTGTTTAATGCACATGAATAAATTCCGTTCCACATCATGTGTGCATGTGTGCGACACAGTGAGACGAACATAATTAGTGCCAGCTTTGTGACGTAGACGTCGCGAGGCCCGAATGGCTGCTGTGAGTGGCGGTAACAGCATCTCCTGCTCAAGCACGCCTGCTCCCGTCTCTGACTTCATTTCCTTTTGCTCTGACGCAGATACCCCCCACCCCTCCACCTAGCTCACACAGACACACACACAGACACACGGATGACACCCCCCCCCCCCCCCCCCCCCCCCCCCGGCCCCCACCAAGCCTCGCATCCATCTTTCATCATGTTTTTTGTCTTACTGAGTTAAACATCTTTTCCTCGTTTTTATTTTAAATCACAGTCTAAGCTTTGCATTGCAGTGCTCCACATACATGTGTGATGTATTCTGTCTACACAAGGTATGACTCACGCTTTGAAATTACAAACACATTCTTTCTCAGTTTAATAATTAACAAACATCTACGTTTTCAGAAATGCTAAATTGTGTTAGGTTAAAAATTACATTTAGTTAGATTTATAGAACGACACCCTTTAAGTTAAATTAACCCGGACATGGACAGGATAGTGTCAAATTAACGCAGCACAAAACCACTTATTGCTGGATGCAGAATTGCCGCCATTTCATAATGCCCCAAGATGCAGAGAAGTACAGCATCACCCGGTACCAAAGTCGGCCACCTCTATCATACTCGGGTTGCCATAAAAGGCAACCCCTCATGCGATCAGCCTCTTTCCTCTCGACGAGCCGCGCTGGCTGCACGACTGCTGCAAGACATATTAGATCATGTGCATCATGTGCTGTAATCCGTCCAATACCCAAAAGTCAAGCACGCAGTATTTTGGAACTGCAAACAATTCGAAATATCGAAGTACTTATGTGAAAAAACCATCAGTTCAAATTTTAATGCTACATTCAAAATGAATGTAATATAACGTTATAATAGACCAGTAGTTCTCAACTTTTTTTCAACTATGCGCACCTAGTGAACTCTTTTTTTTTTTCAGCCAAGTACCACCTAAAGGGCAAAAAAAGATTCAAAACAGAGTTCTATGCTCTCTGTATCTAATTTACATTTGAACTTTGGAACTACATTTGTAGAGGTATCAAAAGGCATATTATTATTATTATTCACCAGCTCCATAAAATAGATTATGCTGTCACTAATGACAATGTAGATCTGTGTGAATAGTAAAAAAAATAGGCATATGTGTTGTAAAAGAATCCACCACATTTTAGCGTTGAGCTGCTTCATGTTTCAATAAATGTACTCTTAATTTGAAAATCAACTTTCCGGTCACAGCGGTAAATATTGTGAAATTACATGTGCTGGTTTCTTCAGAACTCCTATTAAAATCTCATGTACCTTCCGAAGTGTCTTCTTGTGCCCCATTTGGGAATCGCTGTAAAGGCTACTTTTTTTATTTTTTGCAAAATGTAACTCGCTTGTTTTGTCTTGAATTCATAGTTAATGAGCCTCTCCCAAGAAAGCATGGCAAACATAGCAACTCCACTCAGGGAGAGCGCAGCCGAAATTTGAACACAGAACCCCAGAACTGTGAGGCGCACAGGCTAAACCACTATTGCTGCCCCTTTTCCTGATATACTCAAAAGAAAAACGATGAGCAAATGATTGGTTTTACAGCGTAAAACAAATCTTTGTTATTTTCCTTCTCGCTGACTCTCACTAAAGGTTTTCTTCATATAAGTCTTGTTTTAATTTCATTACCACTGCACAATGGGCAAAATTGTGGTAAATATGTGAGCATTTTGCATCAAGTTAAAGAAAAAGAAAAAAAAATCCCCGGTACACAGAAGAGTCTAGCCGGTCAAACAATGCCTGTTACATAATTTCAGATATACTGTAGATGGCAGCAAGAGAGAAAAGTGCAAGATAAATGCCTCTCATGTCGTGATGGCGACTTTGCAGTAAAATCTAAACAAAGGTGTCGAGAACGTTGCATTATAAACAAAGAGGTCATACTTTCTCCGGGGCCTGCGCGTCCCCTTTGGGTGTGTTCATTTACTTCAGTTTGACAGTCACTCTAACAAGGCAGCTACTTTAATGATGTGCTCTGATTTGTATTTCCATTAACCTAAATTATGTACTTATCTCACATTTGTCCTAATGGATCACGGCGCACGATGACGTCCATTGACGTCACAGTGAGATGATCCGCAATGCAGTCGCATGCTAATGTCTCCACGCCGAGCTTTGTGTAAATGTAGCGCTTCTTCTTCGTCATCTTCTGTAATGACTGCATTTTCAGACAAATAAAAGGCCCGGCGTAAGCGTGATCTGACGCTTGGTCGCCGAGCTAGTTACGAGCCAAGCTGTGAAGATGTGCATAGCTCCCCCAGCCCCCCAGGGACCCTGTATTTTCATGGGCCTGCCTCTGACGTCAATGCGCCGGCTGTCCTGTGGATTGTCAGAACAGACTATTCATTTGGGGGGGAGGGGACTGAAAATCTCTGTGGCGTGTGTGTGTGCATGCATGTGTGTGTGTTCTGCATGTGATGTGTGAGAGTGTGCCTGTGTGCCTCTGTAAATGTGACTATGCACCTCTGTGTGTGTATGCGTTCATGTTTCTGCTTGCATGTGATCTGTAAATGTTTCACTCACATCTCAGGTCTGTGCGCGAGCATGTATGCAATGCACCGAAAAAAAAAAAGTCTGCGCATTTCCGTGAATTGGAAATTTACTTAAGTGGATAAGGTCGGTTATAAAGGGGTTGGGGCAAATGTGAGTGTGTGAACAAGCGCTCATGTCTGGGGATGCCGGGAGACAGAGGTTGCAGTCATCAGGAGGATGTTTGTTCTAAAACAGCCAAGAGGATAGAATGTTTCATCATGGCCGCCGACCGCTTTGAGTCAGATGGTGATCCCGCTGTGGACACGAGCGCCGGCAACAATTTGAAGAGCTACTTTGTCCATGTGACAGACAAAAAGACATACTGTATACTGTAATGTATAAGTCCATCCTTCAAAAACACTCATGGATGAGTAGGGCTTGACTCGGGGGGGTCAGAGGGAGAGATGTGGCGTCCCTTGTGATCTCCCACATTTCCCTTTAGGTTATTCATCCAGAACCGTTTCACATAAGCTTATGAACGCCCAAACACAAAGTTTGCAGGGAACATTTTAAAGCATTTGTTTTATAATTAAAATCAGTGAATACGCTGCTCTAAAGAGCTTGCCATCCACATTGTTCAATTTCTATTCTACGGTGAGTCACGGAGGGGTTTTCTCATCTGACTTCAGTGTAGACTGTGTATGGTTAAATTCCTACTCAGCGTCTGTGCGAATGTTTGTCTGTCAATGTATCCTGTGAATGACTGGTGACCAGATGAGGGTGTAGTCTGATTTTTGCCCAGTAGGTTGGGCTCGGCTCCAGTTCCACACGGTTCTAAACTGAATGTAACCCTTTATTGGGTAAGGCGGACAGTCTAAACGGGTAAAACGGCCTTTATTAGGCACATCTTTTTCTATTTTTAACTCCTAAAAAGGCTAGAATTTTCAGGATTTTACAGAAATTTAGGGGTGCGTTAGAATTTAAGCAATGGCTGTTAAGTCTTCGGATACATTTCACATTCCTGCAGGAATAAGACTCAAGTAAAAATAGGATATAGTGCACAAAAAGAGTTTACCCTCTTCACAAATTTGATATTTTTTTTGTTTACATACTGCAGTTTCCCCATACCTCACAGATCATCAACAAATAGCAAATATTATCCGAGTAAAGTTTAAATAATGAACACGTGGTTTTTAACCAGTTTTATTCATCAAGGAACAACAACTATTTAAAACACAGGTGTCAAACTCCAGTCCTCGAGGGCCAGTGTTCTGCAGGTTTTCAACATTTCTCTCTCAAACACACCTGATTCCAATGATTAGGATCATTTTCAAGCTACTGAAAAGGTCGCTGATGAAATAGTAACTTCAATCAGGTGTTTTGGAAATAAAAACATGCAGGATACCGGCCCCCAAGGACTAGAGTTTCCCCTGTGCTTAACCGGTGATTTTAAGCTACCTTGCCCTATGCGTAAAAGATATTCACACATGTTCATGGGATACGAAACTTATTCTGCAGTAAAACGTTTCTATGTTTTGTTTATAATTAGTTTGATAACCAAATAATTTTTTGTCTACAATTAATACCTTTATAACACACTTTTTCACTTGTCACCAAAACAATGGAATCCCATGTGCTCACGGCTCAGGGAATGATCTATTGTGGTACGGCTTGGAAAGATCACATGACCGGACCCAGGTAACTAGTGAGTCATGATTGGTTGTTACCTGAGCCTTAAGCAAATGGGAATTTATTTCCTGTCTAATCAGATTGTAGTAAATAATGAACTGACAGTGTGTTCCGTTCATTAAGGTGGGAAACTTTAGTCTTTCTGTCCAGTGCCTTTAAAGGTCTGGACGTCCAACAAATTAGGGAATAATTGTTACTGGAGGTTTCCATTCCTTTAGCAGCATACATATGATAGTGACCCTTATAGTATGCTGACGTCAGACCGACTGCAATCTGAGCGACGCATTTCCATATACAGATAATGAAGTTAGCACAGTCAAGTTGCATTTAAAACAAAAATTTTGCTCCTTCATCTATTTCGCCCTGCTTGTCTGAAGTAAACTTTCAGTTGCGGCGTTGCAACCAGCCAATGCACTTACCACGTCACGCATTGCACAAACATAAGCACGTGCGTACGCACGTGCATGACACTTTTGCCACAATTTGCCAAATTGCACCTACAATAAAATGGGGGAACGAGTCACAGCAAGTTGTTTGTACTTTTTTTTTTTTTTTTGCATGATTTCCGCAGTGGAAGTGAAAAGCAACAGAATGCGTCAGAGAATTCATTATGTTCTCCAGTACGTGACCCCTGAATGGGCCAGCTGCTGGAGAGTGTAGGAATGCCTGTGATTGATAGCGCACACTCTGACGTAACCCGCCGCCGCTCCCACACCTTCCACTCTGACTCTCGATATGATCAGAATGTAGCGCTGCGGCACAGAGGGTTTATGCTGGATCATGTTGCCTGACAACTCTGGCGAGCTGCTGAGGCGCACTCAGTGCTAATAAGTCAAGTGCACATCTTTGAACGGCAGGGAGATATGGAGCTCTTTTCATTTTGCACGCCAGCACCTCTTCTCTGATTATTACAGTGGAAATAGAGATCACCTGTAACTTTGTCTTTACTAAGTACAGTACCTTTAACCCCTGGGAAATTTTGACCCAAAATGGGCTTTTGGCTGATGTTTTTGATGAGTGATAGCAAAGGAAAAGCATACAAAAAAAAAATCAAAATACGATTAGGCTAAATTATTGCATAGATGATCAAAAGATGCTGACTTTCAATATGCCACACTGCTGTCCCTTCTAAATGCTTGCAAATAAGAGGTTGAGAGGTACACCCCATAGGTGTCAAATTTAGCCCATGGTTTGGCTCATTTACTGCCATTCAAAATGGTCAATTTTGTCAATTTTGGAAATATTGCATGTTTTATCATGCTCAGTCATTCCATATACCTGTAAGTCAAAATCTGTTCTATTCCATGATTCCGAAGAATTCCTAATGCATTCGTTATTTTTCCTTCAGCCTTCAAAATGAGTTAATGATGCAATTTTCGAGTAGCCGGGCCAGAAATAAAACGTTTGATGTTAATCGGTTTATCTTCTGGAGTTGCAAATAATATAAATGCTGCATGTTTTCGATGCTTCCTTCCCAAACACACTTGATTCAATTGATTAGGATAATGTGCTAATCGTTTGGATCAGGTGTTCTGGGGAGAGGAACCTGGAAAACACAAAGGACAAAGTTTAATTAATCAGACAAGGATGGCACTACACTCAACGTCCTTTTTTTTTCATCCAAAAATCCTTTATGCTGATCTGGGGGTACTTGGCTGAAAAAAAATATTTTACAGGGGGTACATGACTGAAAAACAGTTTGAAAACCACTACTCTATGGAACTCCAGTTCTGTACAGTATATGGTAGATTAGATCACAAACTGTTGAGACCAATTGATGCACATGAAGACAAGTACTAAACTCTCTTTCAACTCTAAGGTCTTACATTAGAACAACAGAAGACAATCGGTGTTAGGATCAAGTAATTGATTACAATTTTTAAATGATTTCTACTGTATTCACATTCACACTTTGCTTTCCTGCAACCATTTAGTATAGGAATTATGTAATTTGCTGTTGTTTTTTAAGTAATGTTCGCATCGGCTTTAAAATGGTGTTTTCTGCAAAGTAAATCTTTATCTTTATGAGCACTATGCTATTTTAAGCAATTACTTTTAGAATTACTCCATAAATCAAAATATCAAGCCAAAGAAGGCACTTCTCCTTATTACAGGAAAATTAGTACATGTCATTCTACCTCAGTTGCTTCAAGATAATCAGATATTAATTCCATAAATATTGTCATCATTTTGTCAAATAATGGATTGCCCATTCCTACTCTGGTACATTGCACGTGTCCATTCCAAATATTACTAAGGTCTTGCCTCCTTAGCATTGTATCAACACAAAGGTGGAGGCCAAAAAAAAAAAAAAAAAGATCTTAAATTCATATTTAGAGAGTTATTCAAATGTAAACTTCATTTGTTTAGGCTAAATTGCTAATTGTATTTTGTCCTTATACAATACGGTACAGTGTAGTACAGTACAGTACAATACAATACAATATAACTTTCTCCTCTAATGGCAATTAAGAAGCAGCAGCACCCGAGCAGTGTCACATACAAGAGAATAAAGAGTTTACACAACATATACATACGCTATGCAAATTGCATTATAAAAATACACAATATCAAGACGATCGTATCGGTTTGAAAGATCATATTGGCTATTTTATCCCATAAGGTGTTCTTACATGACAGATTGATCATTTTTACTTTTGTGTCATGTGTCTGATGTCATAGCCCTCCAAAAATCACTAATAAAATAGTAACTCAAGTAACTGGGGCCGACATTCTCAACGTTTCGCTAATCACAACAACCTATTGAAAAAAATGCCACTGCAATGTTCGAACCAGCCATGCATGCTATTTGCTCCTTTTTGACACTGAAACAGCCACAGGAGGACGCCTTGATATCGGCCGCCGTCACAAGTACCCGATAACTTGGAGGCCAACAACTATCTATCTGATACTTAGTATTGGTACTGGACCATCCCTTGAAAAAACATAATCAAGAACACGTAATCAACAGCTAACTTCCGCGAATGTGTTTTTTCAAAACTCGGTGTCAAAACAAAGTATCTCTCAGTTTCACAAAGGATATTGACCAACTTGGTTTAACTTTTATTGTGATTTCCAGCCCTACTAATTTGAATGGTAAGAACCTACAGTACGATTGATGACTATAACATTAGCAGACTGAGTTGTACGGTCAGGGATTTAGCAATTTGATCGTGCCAAACAATACTATACTGTATAAGGGCAGGAACATATGACAGGAGCTCTTCAGTGAAGCTGTAACGCAGACAAATGTTGTTCACGTCACACAGAGAAACATTACCGGTACGTGGAATCTCGTTAGATAAGAGTAAGACCTTGCTATATTGACTATTTTGACTAATGCGCCACACAATCTCATGCCATCCACTGAATGTCTCGTACACTGGATTTACACAACAGGGAGTGCCCAATTCCATACTATTCACTCCACCTGGATTGAAGAACCTCTGTTAGATTAGATGAGCATAATTTTGACATTACTCTCCATTTTTTTCGTCCTTACCGATCATTGTATATCAATAACATAGGGCTTGCATTGATAGGGTATAGCAGAGCGGTCCATTTATGCTCCAGTCCATTCTCAAAATCCAATATTTTTCAGATTTCTATCCACTCACAAAAGTATCATCCTTAAAAGGACATGTCATGCTCACGTGAGCTACGGGTATGTTAAAAAATAAGTGCATCAGAGCACCTCCAATCTATTGCCCCAGAGCAAAGTGTCATTTTATTGTGAAACCAAGTAATCGGAAAACGTTTTCTTGTGGCTGACTTGACACTGCGCGCTTTCTCTCTTCCCCTCTCCGCGTGCGCGTGTGTGCACGCGCGCGTATTTGACTGCGCTGGTTTCCTCCGCTGTCGCCCCTGCTCGCCCAGTCTTGTGCACATCTACGGCGGAGCTAGACGCCGAGGAGGCGGACGGACTGGAGCTTCACCTCGGCCAGCGGTGCTGGGTGGAGGTGCGGTGGCAGCGGTGGTGCGGGGGCAGCACGCGACCCTCCGCGCCCTTCACAATATTGAGGACCCGTCTTGTCCTGGAGTAGTTTTTTTTTTTTTTTAGTTAGTTAGTTAATTATTATTAACATTATTAAATATTTTTTGTAGTTGTTGGGTTTAGCGCACTTTTGTCCCCGGCTCCTCTCACAGTTTGCGCTCACTGTCCGACATGGAAGATGGTCCGTCTTCGACAAGCTGTTTCAGAAGATTAACGGACTGTTTCCTGGGTGCAAGTAGGTACACTTTTCATTTCAGGATATAGCACATTTTGAAGATGATGCCCAAGACTTGGAGCGTAGCGCGCAGCAACAGTTACGTGCGAAGGCATCGACATTTTGACGTCTTGTCTCCTCATGTGAGCTCACTTAAGTTTATGAATGACACATTGATGGCTTGTCCACGGGTGGGGACCTGGAAGCAGTCTGATTCGCTGTTTGGAAAGCGTGTGCGGTCCATTTTAATAAAACATGCGGCGAGTTAGTTGCGAGTCGCACGGAGGTCTGTCAAGCAAGGCTGTGACACAACCAACCAAGAAATGCCCAATCAATTTCTAGATAGGCATTAATAACCACATTTCCCGTAAATGTAGTAAGGCATGGAGAATTCAAAGCCGGTACACGCCTCCCCACCCGCTTTACGCTCAAAACATACTGTCAATAATTTCTACTCTGACATCTATAGAAGTATATTAGCAAAATAAATAAACAAATAGTAGTTGGATTAAGGAGTAGTGTAAATATTTTACTTTTACATTATTTTTGTGTTATACACGTTACTGAAGATTTAATTAAAAAGAAAAACCGTAACAAGCAAAACAAATAATAGTGCAAGAAAAACCATAAGTGTTAGCAAAAATAAAATCACTAAAGAACATACTATAAAATGTGCAAAAACAGTATTGAATAAAAAATGGTGAAATGTCAAGCCATGCCTAATAAGTGATACCAAATGATGTTAACTGAAAAGTGGTACCCAACTAACAAAGGCTTGTGTAAAAATACATACAATACAATACAATTCTTTTTACTTGATTGATCTCAGAACCTGAAGCAAGTGTTTAGATTTGACCTGTAACCATCAATCTCTAATCACCAAATGCAGTAACTATATGTGTATATTATTATCCAGAATGTGACACGAAAAGTGTCCTTTCAAAATAATATTTTGAAAGTCACCACTTTCGCCCTGTACTGTACCTCTATCTCAGAATGAAGCCCAATGTGTTATCTCCTATGTGCCACTGCAGTACAGTCAACCACAAGGATAACATTGTGTTTGTGATAGTATTTGCGATTATGTTGCACGCGTTCTATCACGGCAGTTGAGATATTCCTTCAGTGAGTCCGGTGACCTTTAGGGAATGTGCGTTTCTTGAAATGTGAGTGATGACAAAGCACTCATAGTCAATCATGCTTTTTGGGTATTTAGTACAAATATAGAATTTATTATTATTAAATATAACAATAATAATAATAATAATGATAAAAAGAATAATTATTATTATAGGTAGTAGTAGTACTAGAAGTAGACGTAGTATTTGCATGAACTGAGTTTCACTGAGTATACACAGAGGGAACATGGCTTATTTGATTTTTATTTTTTCACATTGTTGGGTGTCTGATTGTTGTACTATAGCCAGTGTTACAGCGCTTACATAAATATATACATTTTTGTTTCTAAAAAAGCAAGAGATGGAATAATATGCCTTCTATAAAGCGTTGGACGAGTGACTTTCAATACTGAATGTGTATTAGTAGTTAAATGCTGTCATTTAAAAGTAATGCGTTGCATTATACAATTATTATTTTGAAATTATAGTTATAATGTCCATGCATTACCTTTGCATAAACAACCACTAAACCTCAAAGTAGCCTACAGTTTGACTTAAAAGAACAATGGCCTTTAAGACAACAGTAGAAGAAAATATACCTTCTAAACTGGAACATAAAGCTCAACTAATAACTTGGAAGGGAGCGCCATGAAAATTGCCAGGAAGAAGTAGATAATGTAGGATTACTGGGAAAATGCCTAAGCGTACTGGGGAGCTCATCCAGTTGGAGCAGAATCCCAACATGAGGTTGAAACACAATAAGGAACAATTGGGTAGGTGGTGTAGCTGTAGATCCTAAACTGAAAGTTGATTGGTGCTTCGTGCTCAATCCTCCCTGTGCCACCTAGAGGAAACAAAGCAAAAGCAGATATTTTGTTTCAATCACTGTCACCTCCTCCTCGGTCAGTAAGGGCGCTTGTTGGATTGTCTACATTTGGTTGATGTCAATTCATGGGGTCAAACAGCTCGGCAATCGTGGGCTTAGCCAAAAATATGAAGATTTTTGGGAGAAATTCAGCAAACCTTCAGCCACTGCAAATTTTGGGCAGAAAATGGCAAAAATTGCATTTTCTGTTTTCGGCTAAAAGACAATTAAACCTGAAACAATACATCCAAATACGGATGTTGTGATTTTACAAAAACCAGCAAGCATCTGTTTGAATTTCTCCTGAGCACACAAGGAGGTGAGTCGCATCACTTTATAGGCAACAATTGAAAAGCATCTTAGAGGGACAAGAAAAGTGCTCTTCCGACTTGCCAGGCTTTTTGTCCTGGGACTACAAAAAAAGGACATACCAAGGAAGACTAACAACATCAAGTGTTGCACAGGTCGAATTAAAGAAACACACACACATTAAATAATACATGGACGATAATGCAATGGCCATAGAAGGCTTTCATTTTGAATTTAGCCTTTGTTGCTCTGGCAGCAGATTGGCTAGCTTGAGTCCTCGGGACTCCATTATTATTGCTGTCACATCCCTGAGGTAACGACATCAACACACTACCATTAAAAAAAAAAAAAGAAATCGGACTCACTCGCAGATTAAAGATGCTAAGAAACTGCTACTGAATTATCTTGTCGTTGTATGATATGTCACAAGTCTCCAACATTAGCGCTGGCCGCTAACTCTGTATGCAGTACAAGTGGTACATTCAGACGCAGTCAGACTTTAAAGCAAGCAAAGTCTGTCAAAGCATTAATAACTGCAAAATGGTTCATTTAGTCACTATTGTGTTTACAATACTTAATTAATTAATTGACCAAGCGTTTTTCATTGTCGGTTTTCGGTTTGGTCAAACATTTTCATTTCAGTTTTGGTTTCAATACTGAATGCCTTTAATATTTAAGATTGTCAGTCTTCATTGTTTAAGATTGTTACCGCGACAAGTCCACGCGTAGCACACCTCAGAATACGACAATCTTATTTGACATGGAAGAGTCGGGGTTTTAGGTCTTTGGGCTGGAGGGGGCAAAATAAAGGGTTGGAAAAACAGCCTGTCTTTGTTGAGGCTAAAAATTTAACCGCCGACAGTCACTCAGACCACGCAGGTTAAGACCATGCAGACCATGCATTGTTTACTTCAAATGTCACAGAGAGACCAGTAATTTGATTGGAATCACAATATTTTATAAACTGAGGACCAATTAGCTCCAAAATGTTGACATATTTTGTCCACCACTAGGTTAGTATACATAGAAAGAATTCCCAAGTCTCAATAGTAATGTGTTTACACTGCTCCTATTATGTTATAGACGTAAGTGTGGGAAGCAATACAAAATCACGGTTAGTTTGCATAAATTTGGTCTTCAGCCACCATTTCCTTTGTAGACATATCATTCAAAAAGTAATTGAGTTTTAAATAAAAGTTCACGAAGGAAAAGTAAAGCCATAGGCCATGATGTTGCTTATTCCCTATTCCTTTTTGATTTAAGAAATCTCTGGCCTCAGGCCAAAATCTCTCAAGTCACAATGCTGTAAATTTATTTATTTATTTAAAAAAAATGTGTAGTACTGTATATGCCACTCCAGTATGGGTGATATATGCCGCATCCCTATTGTGTGATAGATTGGTCAAGGTCCTGCCAGCGAGTGGCATCGCACCATTGTTTGGTGTCATCTTGCAGCATATTTTGTCAGTACAGTACAGCTGTTTTGTATGTGTGTATGTTTGTTTTTTGTTTTGAATCTTTTTTGTGGTCGGTATTTTTTATTATTTTTTGCAAAGGTTTTCTTTCATTGTGTTTGCATTTTTTTGCACTTGTCTTTTTTTGCCGTTTTGTCCAGATGACAATGATATGCTGGAAATGAATATATTTTCTTCTTAGTTTCCTGCTTGTCTACTACTGGCTGTATATAATCGTTATGGGATTTTTAATAGAACAAATCATGACATGAGTCTTGTACAGTATAGTTAGTTACTATACTGTAAGCTATGGCATGTGGCCCTTCATTTTGGCAGGCCAAACAGGTGGTTTGTTTTGCAGCATATGTTTATCTTTGTTTGTCCCTTCTAAACTGAAACGTGTTGTAAAATTACCCAACTAATGCAGACTTGGGTATGTTGACGTATGTTGTTGCTCATCTCGTTGTGACCCAAGTATGCCTAACATCCAAGAGTTGTTCCAGCTGTTTGTAGTGTCTTCTATGGCCACTTTGTTAGACAGCCATGTTCATTTAAGGTCAACCATAATGTGATCGCGCAGTGATTTGTTTAGTTTTTTTTTGTTTGTTTTTTTTCCGCGCAACTGTTTTTTCCATAAATTGCTAAACTGGATGAAGAATGTTGAACATTGTCAGGCAGGAAATGTTCACTGCATTTTTTTCAACATATTTTTCAGTTTTTTAGCGACAATGTAAGTGCATAGGCTGATTCAAAGAGAATATGCAAAAAGCCTCATGTGATACTATAACAAAAATGAAACACAATAGAGAACTCAAATTGAATTTGTTGTACATAACAAGTTTTTTATGTTTAAAAAGGGCTCAATATGGCCGCTGCCGGCATCATGGACAACGTCAAGCCGATATGAAAAATCCTCCCAAACGCTTCTCAGGATGTCACGATTTACATTTGACAGCAGTGACTTGGATGTTGTTTACATAAAGCACCGTTGGGGGCGCCCTGGAGCAAGACCTTTTCAGTTGCTTTAAAAACATCAAGTTGAAGAAGCCAAAGAAAATAAGACTGAAATGCAGTTTGAAAGATTGTATGTAAAATCTGCGGAGTGCTGGATCAGAGCCAGGGCACAGTGCATGATATTAGTGACAAAACAGATGACATTCTTCTCAAGGCATCCTCTATCCGTTGACCCCTTTTGTCAGCTGGTCAAAGACTTGGTATCTGAGGGGATGGGAAAAGGCCACAGACAGATAGATTCCCTTCCAACTTGTCCTCATGTTGGAGCTCATTGAAAAATGTGATACAGGAGAAGACAGAGGATCTGGGTTCTGTGGTTCTCATTAGCAGCTTCCCATCAGTTCAACATCAGTCCAGATGTGCAATGACGAACGCGACCCCATCGACGGGGCTCTGGGAAGCAGTGGAGTTAGCGGGAGGGGGGTTTTGGCGTCACGGCATTTACGTACATCAAACCAGTGGTTTGGATAAGATGCTGACTCAGAACCTTAATGATTGGTGCCATCCTTGGAATTCTCATCAAACGAAACAAGTTGATGTGGAATTATTATGGTTTGGGTTCACATTCATGCAGCTGGCGCAGGCTACATTTGAGCTCAATGCCACTTTTGTAATTGCCTGCGGTTGACAAGCGATCAGTCCAGGATGGAGTCTGTTGCCATTTGGGTTTGATTCAACTTTTTCGATAACCCTGAACAGGATGAGCGGGAGAGAACGTGGATGGATTGCGCCGCAGTCACAAGAGGTGAAAGGTCATGGTCCACTTGATGTGTGTCTGTTGTGTGTCACCGTTTGCCCGTGAGCATATACCAAGATCTTATCTACATCTCATCTTGCCATTTATAGCCCCCGCCCTTTATGTGTAATGACCTGGGCTAAAGAAGTGGAAATAATGCAAATTACATTTCCATGGAGATCCTCTCTCTCTCTCTCTCTCTCTCTCTCTAATAATGTAGTATATATGGGCATCCCAATGACTGTGAGACATGTTTAAAATTAATCATAATAATAATTAATCATAATTGAAACTATTTATCATGTATCACCTAAGGAAACTGTTTGATATGTGTTTTTTCTGTCTTATATTTACGTTCAGGCAACATTCTTTGATTGCTTCACAACTGCTAGTTATTTTCTTTAACTGCATATTTACATTTAAATTTATACAATAAAAAAAGCAATTATATTATTTAATGAAACCCTGACTTGGCCACCCTCGCTGAGGTGTTGTGACACCCTGGCCACCCATTTAGTCATCATCGGTCCGTCATTTTCTTCAAGCCAGACGAAATTCTATCCATTGGTCCATCAGTCCGTCGATATATTCTTACCCAACCTTCCACCACCACTGGAGGGTGACTTTTGATATCTTTTTTCTGGTTCGCCATTCGTCAGGCGCTGGTCTACGGCTGTCTGCGCTCATGCAAATTTTTTTTCATTTACACTTAAAAGTAAAACCATTTCTCTAGTTCTACAGTTACAATGCAATTCAAACACAACACAGTTATATAAGTGTAACACGAAAACAAAGCCAGCTAACGGGTTTAAGCCTAGGCTGTAGTACACCATCATGTTTAATACAGGGGACATGAGTGCAATCATGTCCACTGGATGGCAATACCATGCTCTACATTACTCTGAAATGGTACATGCCGTTTTCATTTATAACTGCCTGCCCTACAACTACAGGAGACGGTTTCATTGACGTTTGTCTAAAATTCATCAGTCGCATACACTACAAGTGAAACAAAGTATTGCTGAGGTTGAATTTACTAAAAAAAAAAAGTCTTTAATTAGGGAATTAAAGATTTTTTTTGCAATTATCTTGCAGGACTAAGACGGGGAGCAACTAAAAATAAATCTCTTGTAAAGTCAGCTGTGTTATAGCTGTGAATGACAAGTTGTGAATTGAACTGATTCGGGTTATTCACTCAACTGAACATATGTCTCCACTGCTTGGTGGTACTGTAAATTGACTATTGTTAGTTGTTCAGTTGGAACTATAAAGATTTGGCAATAGAGCAGATAAACACCCAAGTTAGTAGAATTAAATTTCAGTGAGTAAAAAGGGGCGTGGCGGGGTGATGGTTCCATGATGGACATCTGACGTAATGTCTATTCTAACGATTACAACGATGAAAGAAAATTGCAACTTTTATGTTTAATTTACCGTTTTTTTACCATTCCTGTCATTCGTAGGTCACTCATCAAAACGGGCGTGCGTCGGCAACGGACTGATGGACAGTCCATAAATGTAGACCAAGTGTCCACTTCTGTAACATACCAACTTTACAAGTTGTCCTCAAATCAAAATTATGTTAATGTGTGATGATCACAAATAAAATTTATTTGCCTCCACAGCCATAACGGCCCCCTAAGAGAAACTAGAAGTACAATTTGGCTCGGGATTAAAATGTGTTTGACACCCATGATCTAATTAATCTGACACATTTGAGCTGACTTGTATTGATTTAGCAGTGTAGGTCAGGACACAAACTGCAGAGGAGTAGAAGAAGCATGTGTGTGCACTCACCTGCACACACACTCTTCCTGGCTTGATGAATAAATGAGGTGAAAAGTGTGAGAGTGGAATCAAAGCCTATTCACCGTAGCTCTTGGTGCCCACTGAATGTCGGTGTTGGCCGCTGTGCTGCGCCCCTCTCACACGGTAGATAAGATAAGAAGCACATGCTTCAAACCTCCTGGCAAGGGAGTCCCAGGCGGAGCTGCTGACGCACGCACCCTGCTTCCAGCCCGCCACTCCCCACCCCTCACACATCCTCTCCCTTCCTGCCTCAGACTCTTGTCATGAAAAGTGAAAAGTAGTACCCTGGCAGCTTGCCCTTGACTCTGTGCCAGGCAGTGTAAGCTTCAAGAGAAGTGCTCCTTTACCCTTTTCACTCATTTTTTTTCTCGAGCGTGTAGCAGAGGAGAAATATGTTGCCCACTAAAGATCAGCTAGACTTATGACATGACCACTTGACATCATCTGACCAGAGCACTAAAGGCACAAGCTCACTTAACATGCTCCTGCATGCATGGCTCACTGAGGTCATGACCACATTAAAAAAAAAAAAAAATCTTCTTAAGTCTCTAAGGGCATTTGATGACTATGGCCAATCAATGAAAATCAAGTTGTTTTGTCATCTAGTCAAACAGAGTTCTGCAAAAACTACAAACCGATTTCCGTGATTCTTTGAAAAAAGAATGAACTACACATTCAGACATGATCATACATCATTCTCGCTATACTAAACTCATGCTTAACTAGCACAGACAAATAAAAACAGCTCTCCTTATTTTTAATGCCACAACTCATTTGTTAATCTTGCTAGCAAGTGATTCTTTTGCATTATGATGGCATCTTCATCGAAGGACTTTTTGCCAAAATCATCCATGGTTAACTCATTCAATGCCAGGGACACATTTTCACATATTTTTAAGAGTCCGAACAAGAAATCCCAGATACATAAAGTAACAATATGTAAGATTTAGACCATTTTTCATTCAAATGAATAAATTAAATTATTATACAATCCAAAAAATTGCAAATAAATGTGTTCTTAACGACTAACAGTATGTTTTAAATAAATCGTAGGTCTAAAATACTTCCCTGGCATTGAATGAGTTAAGATCAAAACATAACTTTCTGAGGATTCTTTGGTCAGTCTGTCGCACATTCAAATACACATCAACCTTTTGACATGAATAAATATGCTGAAAAGCAGAGAGGCACAATGTGCTTAAAAACCACTGAGATTTGTGATGCTATGTTGACTTAATCTCCTGTGTTTACTTTTTGGTATGATGCTTTTAAACAAAGTCAAGTGACACGTTTAACTCTTTCAGTGCCAAGCGGTTTTTGGAAAAGGAAACCACTAAAGTGCCAGTATATTTAGCATTTTCACACATCTTTCAAGGCTGACAGAATATTGCGTGCTATGTCTATGTAAATGTGGGTGGTATCATATGAAAGATTGATTTCCATTCCTTTCTTAGAATTGCAAGTATGTAATATCTGTGTTGTATGTATGGCAACACTGCCATCCAATGGTCACAGTTATCAGTACAGTACTACAATAATAGTTAAGCACTAGTCAAGGGTGTCAGCTACCCTCCATAAAAAAACAAACAAACAAACAAAAAACGTATTAGATGATAATTTCATCATTGATCATTTTTATTACATTTTAAAAAAACGAGACTTCTCGTCCATGGCACTAAAAGAGTTAACCAAGAAAATCAAGGAAAGGACCAAGAAAACCAAGGGAAAGTGTCAAATACTGCAGCAGTCAGACTGAAGTGCACAACAACAGGGTTTACATCAGCATTTGTATTTATCATGATCATTTCTCACCATGTCCAGAAATGTTAGAGATATAAATGAGTCACCAGTATACGTTTGAACTACATATGTGCTATTTGCTTGTCATGCCTTCTATCCTAAATAGCAGCTGGCTCTTGTCGTCAGGAACAGGCGGAAAAAATATGGAATTCGAATTACCAGGGTTTATAGAACTACCTGTTGCTTTGACTGAAACCGCCGCATAACGGGGCACATTTTACCAACACATATTGTTCACATCACTGGCATTGCAAGAGCAGACTGGACTGAACTGGTAACTGGGAGTCAGCAACACGAACGTTTGTTTAGACGGCTGAGCAGGAACTGTTGAGTCGATACTGGGATTATTAGATCATTTGCCTTGTGAGTAACTTGATGTTTAGTCTCGCTTACATAGACAAACGATTTCTGCATGCATAGCAATCCTTTATGACAAACACCACATTTTTTGCTATTGTTTTTTTTCTACAATTTTTGTAGCTAGCCAGCAAAAATCCAGCCTTATGTGGTTGTAGTGGGTGGTTACCGACGTACGGGAAAAACTGGAGGATAAACTGATAAGATTGCTCTCTGAATTTTTCCACACTGATTTATTTGAAAGCTGCCAATATTTACATGCTTATTTTTTTCATCATCCTCACATGCACACCACATTCAGCGTAGCAGCTGTCTTTATGCCTTTAAAACATGGTCATTTTCTGAGTTGTCTATCAACTTGAAGCTTTGCCAGCTTGGTTTCTGATTGAGATTTCAAACCTTTGTTCTAAAGCACCCTTGCAACAGCAATAAAACATAGAAAGTCAAATACGTTGCTCAAGAGTAGAGAACATTCCCATGCAATCCCAATCATTGTTCGACACAAAAGCTGTGGCTAGACAAATAAGGCCTTGCTTCATAGAACTTTTTTAAGCAATTCTCCAAAGGAGCCTCATATAAAAGAAATGTGGCGTCAAATGGACTCTAGGGCTTTTTCTTCTTGTGTGAAAGTGTAACAGGTCAGATGTCATCCAGCAGTTCGCCGTTTTCCAGTCCTGATTGAGAAAACGGGGGAATAAAAGTAGGAGCTATATTTAATAAACTGCTGACCTAATCGCGGCCTGTTTCAATGCTTTAAAATCACGAATGAATGGAAAGCCTGTAATGTACATAATGAAAATACGTATCCGATATAAGTCAACCCTTACCTAGTTGAATGAATAAATAAATTTGACTGGGGTTTTATCCAATAAGAATACAATTTTTTTGCTAACCTTAGAACACAATCTTAACTCACTACACCAGGGGTACCCTCAGTTTTTCAGCACGCGGGCTACATCGAAAATAACCAAATTATCTACCCAACTTTATGTATTTATTTGTTTTTTATTTCTTTATCCGTCCATTATCCGGACCGCCTATCCTTATGAGGATCACGGGCATGCTGGAGCCTATCCCAGCTGTTTTCGAGCAGTAGGCGGCGTACACCCTGACCTGTTTCCCACCCAATCACAGGACACACTGAGATGAACAATCAATTACAGTCACAATCCCACCTAAGGTATTTTACACTACAGAACGAATCCATGCAGATCAGGGCGTGCTCAGTGTAGCGATCACAATTAATAAATCATTAAGCTAACTGCTGATGCATACATACAGGTTATTTAGAGCAGTGGTCCCCGACCTTTTGATCACCGCGGCCCGGTCAACGCCTTAAATTTAGACTGCGGACCGGGGGTGCTGGCTGCTATAAAAACCACATCACAAATGTATGGACGGGGCTTTCTGTCGCTGTTGTACTTTTTTGTCCACTTTTATTATCGCGCGAGGAGAGGGGAGGGGATTGGAGCGAGCTTGTTGTGCACTTTATGGCCGGCCGGAAAGAAGAGCAGAGAACTGAGAACTTTCACTTTTCTGGGATGTGACAGAGCCAATATTTTCACCGACAGCACCTTTATTCTTTGCGGCAATACTCGCCTGCCAAAAAATAAAATGTCGCAATCAAGTGGCCGAGACCGTGCTAAATATTGTGCTGACAATGCTGCGCTATCGTTAGCTTAGCACAGTAACTACGGTTCAACAGCTGTTAAGTGAAGCAAACGCTGCACATACCAGTTTCTCGCTTCCGCCTTTCGACAAGCCAGGTGTGGGGTCTTGCTTGCCTCTGTTTCGTATTGAAAGCTCAGCTGTCCGTGTTGGATCGCTCTCGGTGACTGCAAAGCGGCCGCCATGATTCATTCCTGCCCCCTGCGTGAGCCGTTGAATGGTCCCGAAGTTGATTGGCTGTGGCGACTCGAAACGCGGAATAAGTAAATAAAAAATCACTTCACGCAAAAGGCAAAATTTCGCTTCTCGTGACCGCACGCGGCCATTTGCGTCGCTCCATCCCTCCATCCATCGCGTCGCCCGACGTGCCTTCGCGCCCAGTCACGCGACCTCCATTAAACTAAATCATCTCCAAAACATTATTTCGGGTGCAGCCCACGCGGCCACGTACCAGTTGATCCACGGACCGGTACTGGTCCGCAGACCGGGGGTTGGGGACCACTGATATAGAGCATGGTATTAAAATGCTATTAAGAGTAAGATTTTTTTTTTCTTTATTCTCTATATCTGTGTATTTACAATGTGCAATTTGTGCCGCTGCTGTGGTGTATGATTGTCTGGTGACCTTAGTACGTACAGCATGTGTGTCTCTGCCAGTGTCTTGCATTGTTTTGGACTTGTGTTGTAGTCACGAGGTGATGTTATGGAAACACTGTCCATTGAAGAAGTAAGCTAATTTTGCTAGCACTGATCAACGTGCATTCATTCTGGTGGCGTTCTGAGCTCCAAACTCCCAATTTTGTTGAGTGACTGCTAGACTTCACATGCTTAATTTTGAAATGATCAGTGAAGTGATCTAGACAGACTATGACTCGTTTGGCCTTCCCTTTCCCTGTGTCAGGGTGTGGTGTGTTGTCATCCAGATAAGTATTATGTAACAATACCTCACTGCATGAACTCAGGCTTCAGCTTTTACACAGGAAGCACAAGTCTGAGTCAGGCACCACATCTCTGCCAAATGGGCTCCACTCACCCGTGAACATGCAGCGCAACAAGCTGCTGACCGCCAATACATGACTCGAATAAAGATACATCTATCCAGTCAATTTACATAACTCAAGTCTTGATTTTAGTGGATGTTACAGTCATTCTAGTGGCACTATTTGTTATTAATTAAAGCCACATACCTGCTGCGCCATTATTCCTTAAACGTTAGTGCTACTTTCCTGGGCCTGACAAATATTGCAGTCGGGTTCAATTTTGAAAAGCCAAGTGGCAGTCAAGTAAGTTCCTTAACTTAATGGCTTTAATACTATATCCATGTGAAGCATTCAATTCAGGGATGGTTAAATATGTTGACAATTATTGCCTGCAAGCCTGTGTATGTTTCACTCAAGATAATTAATAATCTGTTCTCCAACTATGACTTGATTGTCCTTCATGGCCAACGTGTCATTTCAAAATATTTCACAGAGCAATGGGTTTGAAGCATAACAAAGTAGTAATAAAGCAAAGATTTCAACAAAGTGTAAACGACCAACTTGAACTGGATATTATAAACATTTTGCATAAAACATAGTAATAAAGCCTAGTTAAACCACGCAGACTATTTATTTGTTTTATTACATTGTCAGTTGTGTGTGTCACAGTGTCAAGCTTTGCACATACGGAATGCATTGCAGAGTCCGTGGTCACGTTCGTATTAAAAGTCAAATTAGTTTTTGTAACAGGAATGAGTATGAACAGATAGAGTTAATGTGAACATATCTTTCTATTCTGTTGATCAGACCACAAAATCTAACTGCCAGAATGAAAACAGCATACAAATGAAATCCTGGAGGGACTAATATGCTGTTTCCAAAGGCATTGACATTCATTCGCCAGTACTGTATATCCAACTGGCCTCGCATCCACGGACCATATGTAACCACACCAATCCATGACCTCCACATCCAGCTTCTTAATTTTCAAGATCATCTTCGCACAGTCATCCGGGCAATATGGCAATTTCCTGACAGTAATTTTGTGGATTTTGTTGCCCATGATGGGGAAGGGATTATGAGATACCGTGGCGAGATGCTGAGGCCCATTCATCCTTGATGGTAGCCTCATGTTCTAACATAAAAATCTACGGCCCCATGCTGCAAGGATGTGTACACAATTGCTGGAAGCTGAAAACAAGCCAGTTCTTGCATGGCCAGCATACTTATCAAACATGTGACCCATTCAGCATGTTTAGGATGCTCTGCTCGGCATATACAATAACGTGCAGTTCCTGCCAAAATCCAGCAACTTCAGACACCCATTGAAGTGGAGCAGGGAAACATTTCCCAAGCTACAATTTACAACCTGATCAACTCAATGCAAAGAAGATGACTTGCTGGGATACATTCAAGTCTAATGAATATTTGGTTTTGTATTTCTCTAGGATAGCCGTATAGTGAATTAAATTTATCCACTGTACTGTATAAACATGCATGGTAGGTAAATTGGATGCTTCAAACTCTCCCTTACGTGTGCATGTGAAGGGATGTTTGTCCTATGTGTGCCCTGTGATTGGCTGGCGTCCAGTTCCGGGTGTCCCCTGCCTTCTGCCGGAGAAAGCTGAGATAGGCTCCAGCATGCCCGCTAGTGAGGATAAACGGCTAAGAAAATGGATGACTGAATGGATGGATAGATGTTGAAATACAAAACTTTTAAGGTGAGCATCAAATTGTCAACACTGTGTTTTGGTCATGAATATATACTGTATAACATATATAAAATATATAACAGTAGTCTCAATAATTTTCATTATTTACAAGATTATGCCAACAAGCATTCAAGGCCACATTTAATGTTTTGCTCACGAGGAAACAAATGAAGTGCATCAATTTGCCTTGGTTTGCCACCACGCTGCTTGACCTGCATGCTTCCCCCACAAATATACCATCACATGAAGTAAACACTCTTTCGAGGACCAGCTCCACGGCTGAACGTTCTCCAACAGAAACATCCCGTTCTCATCCTGTTAGTGTTTTCTAAAATTAATAGAACCTAGCTTTTTTAAGGATATGCCGTCGCACTTCGCTCATAAATGACCACATTACTTATAGATATATGTGTGTGTGTGTGTGTGTGTGTGTATACATGTTTAAGTGCTTATGACATTAACTTTCCCGTGTTCCAAAAAGCAAAAAAGTTTCAGCAATGCTGGGCTCCCGTTTCTGTCTACAGCAGCTGTCTTTGGCCCTCCCCCACCCCCTTAAGTTGCTTTGATTTATGAAGCCATATTCCGCCGATTTGCGTCAGAGCTGGCCAGGAGTTTCATGAGGCCTTGCACTTCTGAAGCGCTGTGTCTCGTGTCTGGACAGTGTCAGACTGCAGAGCAGCATCCTGCACCCTCCAAAACCCCCTTTACTTCCACCTTCCATTTCCTTATTTGCCTGCAAATGTTAGATCTGTGTGACCTTGACATGCCTGCATGTTTACTTCAGTGTTTCAACTAATAATTTAATTCATATTAAAAGACAGCCACTGATGTAGTGGTACAGTCACCTGACTTTGGTCCAAGCAGCTTGAGGTCAATTCTCAGTGATTGTGTTAAGGTGCATGTGAATGATTTGATTCGAGCAGAATTTAAGTTATGCTATAAACAGTATATCCTTCAATATATATGTAATTATTTTTGCCATTTCAGGGGGCATAAGAACTTGAATTCAAATCCAAGTCGGATTCAACTGTAAAATTTTAACAATATTTGCTAAAACAGGAAAAGTACATAAAACCAGCTTCTAACCATCCAAAATGTGAAAATACTGTACAGTAGAGTGTACTGCCCTTTGCTTATAATTATGAAATTGAGAGAACCTGCCACTGTCAAAATGGAATCATATTTAACAGACAAATGTCACCACATTATTGCTACTGAATATGAAGTAGGCTATGTCACTTGCTGCTTTTCTTTGGTCAACCCCTTTTTGGTTCATGGACAGAAGAAAAAATAAATCTAGGAACTTTTCCCATGAAACTCCATAATTCATTCTTATTGTTGTTTGCTTTTTTTGTTCTGTGGACAAAATAGACAGGTTTCATTGTTAGATTTGTAGAGGGTTTGGTATGGGGCCAATTTTAAACAGTGGTCATGTTACCAAACATGGTTTCTTCCCGCTCTAACCAGTATTCGCCTAATGCTTTTGAATCGTATTTTATTGCATGTGGACTGGCAAAACATTCTGTGTATCACATTCTGTGACTCTTACTATTTCCAGTCATCACTTTTCAGGAGATCCCAAAAAATGCAGTTTGTTCAACCATTGGCATTGCATTTTCAAAACTTTACATTAGTCAATAATTTGTAAAAAAAAAAAAAAAAAAAAATCACCTTCATATGTGAACTGACCACTAGGTTTTAAAAAATATGTATGTAATTCAACACACCTTAAAAATGTTAGTTTGTTCAACCATTAGCATTCCATCGTGAAAATTATGAAGCTATTTTCAACACTTTAGATTAGTCAATAATTTGTCACGCAATCACTCACACGTGTGGACTGACCAATAGTTTAAAAAACAAATATGGATTTCACCAAAATATGATTCATTAGGTTCCAGTCCGATGCCAGCTTTTCTTCTTATAGTAGCTGTTAGCATTTGTTTAGCTGGACATCTATTAGCATCATAATTTTTTTCTGGGGCAGGGAATTTATCTTGTATATTTTGTAGGCTATAATGTGCACAGGATTATAAGGCACAGTTTCAATGAACAGATTCAATTTAAAAATGAAAATGTAGTCTGCACAATGGGTTATACGGTGCCTTGCTGCACATTAAGAGAAACAAACCAGTATAACAAATGAGTCAAACTGTCTATCCAGCCATCTATTAGCTTTACCACATATCCTCAAAAGGTTCACAGGCGCGTTGGAACCTATCCCACCTGTCTTTGGGCAGCAGGCAGGGAACACCCTGGACAGGTTGGCAGCCAATTGAAGGGAACGCAAAACAGGAGAAAACCCACCCAGGCACGGGGAGAACGTGCAAACTACACACTGGAGTGAAACCATGACATTGCACTGTGAGGCGGCCGTGCTAATCACTACCACAGTGCTCCCCCTGAGTGAAATTGAATTCAACTAAAACATCTTTACATATGTTGCACCTGATTATTATGAACACAGAAAATTCAAGGATTTTAAGTGTCTTATGCTGTCCACTAAATGCAGTATTTGATTCACATGGCAACACACAGCACAGCGTCAATATTTTGGTGTATAATTAGTGCTTTAAAAAAAGAACAGTGAAAAACTCACTGTTGTGAAATAAATTTCCATTGTTCAAATCTGAATGAAAATTTTGATGTGATGACGTCCTGTCTCAAAGCTTTAGTCGAACCCTTGACACCAATGGAGGACCTAAACATGTTGGTTTCTCTCTAGCAGACTCCGGTGATGCATTAAAAACAAATTCCCCACAACAATAATCTGGCAAAAGGCTTTTTCCCTAACAACAAAGACAGTAAACAGCAGCACTTAGCGACCTCTCAAGAACCTAATTGCCTATTAAGCACAATCGAGTCCTCCTTTATTCTGTTGCCTCTGTTGGGGGCTCCCATCCCTCGAGACACAGCTTGACTGTAAACATAAGCATAGCCTTCCTGTATGAGAACTATCAGCATGTCACATGTTGTCACACCAAGTTATAACACTTATGTCATCCTCCATATCTTGTTTACCTCCAAACCTCATATGTTTTTTCCAAATCTCCGTGCATTATTTATTCATGAACACGGCTGTGGAGTAAGTGAGCTAAAACAGTCTTTTGCTTCTGTGCTTCTCAGGCTTGACAGATGAGAAAGTGAAGGCCTACCTCTCTCTGCACCCGCAGATGCTGGATGACTTTGTGCTGGAGAGCGTGAGCGCCGAAACGTTGGACAGATGGCTCAAGAGGAAGAACAGCAGCAGGCCTGCAGGTACACTCGCAACTACACACACGCGCGCACACACACTCGTTCAAATGTCTACTTTTCGGCATCACTCCGACATTATGATTGGTTCTGCTTATTTCATTTTACTGAGACTGAGATCTAACTGTCATGTGTTCCTTCTGTTGCGTGTTTGTACATTTGAGTCCACATAATACCAAATAAATCAACCGCAAATAGGGGCTGCCCTGAATTTCCATTTCCGCATTCAGAATTTGCTTTTACAGTGATTATGACGGTGGGTACATCCCGATCCATCGACCCAAGAAAATCTTCGACAGTGAGCCCTTGCTATATCTCAGTTCAAGTTTCATGGCTTCACCGCTTTGCAGATTTTTCAAAAATACATATATCGACATTCACATGCTGACAATGCCGTAGGTGCAGTGATACGACACTTTTGTGTCACTGTTTTAGAGCAGCACCCACCGGATCTACTGCAATAACACTCCCATGTCCTGCAATAACACTCCCACATCCTAACGTGGAGTCTGAACCAGTATAACAGCCTGTTAATATTCAGTCTTGTTCTGCCCCCAATAAAGGCACTTTTGCTTAAAACTAAACTGCTTGTAATTCTAGACCAGTGGAGTCATGGCAATATTTAAGGGAATTTTGGCAGAAAAGAAGAAACAGCAGCAACAACGTCTCATCACAATTCTTACGAGTGTTGAGGGTATGGTGAATGAATGTCACGGAGAGCTGTGTGGGACGTACATGTGGATGGGGGGGGGGGCACGGCTGGATTAGTTAATGAGTGTGGAAGAGAACTGTGTAAGCGAGACTGTTGCATGGGGTGAAGCAAAGTGGTCATTGTTGAAATAAAGTGACTACTCCAGTGTGAACTCTTCTTCCCCATTGTCCCGTTTGGTCGATGTGCAATGGCCGATACCCCGAGGGCAACCCTGCAGAGCAAATCTCCCCTGCGTCTCCCCACGGCAGTTAGGGGACAAGAATGGGACTAGATAACACAGGCCAGGCCACAAAAAATTGTGGTGCATGGGTGTTGTAGTTCAGTACGGTGGCAGGGGGTGGTGCTTGGGGCTGTGGGAAGAGATAGTGGCTGCCCACCACGCTCTGGCACACTGTATGTTGTGTTCTGTAAATAAAGATAAAGGTTGGTGCCCAAAAAAAGACACATCTGTGGTTAGGAGATCACTGGGCAGGTGGTTTTATTGAATACAATTTATCCACTTTATTTATGTAGGTATAATGGCCATAAGAGGGCATATCCGACTTTGTGGAATTTGCTCCAGGGCTCCGGTCCCCATAAACCACGATAAATGAGGGATTTAGAGTAGGGAGGCACGCAAATGAAAAAAAAAACAAACAAAAACAAAAAAAACTAACTCTTTTACAGATTGCCTAACGCAACCATTGGACTTCAGGAATCGACTGTTATGTCACAAGCATCGTCCTGGGCAGATGTGAAGGCAATAAAAATTGAGTTAAGCTCGGCACTTCGCTAATACAGTTACACAGTGTTTTAAAGGCCAAATTTAAAATAAAAGTCCACCTTTGCATTTTACTCCAAGTATTATTTGGTGTGTTTATTCAGTTTATTAAGTTGACCTTCGCAACACGCTGTTGACATGATGTTGTTCATTCTCCGTGGTCTGAGATCTTTTTTTCTTCCCTGTAGTCCCGAGAAAGATTTTGAATCTCAGCAGTGCTGTTTAGTCGGCCGGCTGAAATGCTTTAAAGTAGGTGACTATGAGCGTGGTATCTTAAAATGACTTCAATAGCACCGTCCAGATTGCAAATCGCTATAGTTACACTGTGCGTTGAGCTAGGCTTGGGATGAAAATTGGGCCCCATATCTCCCAGCTGGCCTAAGAATGTGTTAAAATAGTCCTGAAAGAGCTAGACAAAGTGGATAGAGAGAGGAAAGGGGCTTCCCAGCTAAAGATACAACCTCAGCAACCCTAACCCAAATAAGCAGAAGAAAATGGATTGTTACCTTAATTATTAATTTTTTAATTTTCTATTCTTCTCATTTCTAGCACCTCATTGTAAAATAGAAACAAGCAGGCAGCCGATATTGGTATCAGCAGCTGTTGCAAGTATCGATACCCTCAACTATGGCTTGTATAAGCACCGATACCCATATCTGGTGTTGTTTCAAATCCAGTCCTTAATTATGAAGCCTTCAAAACCAATGCTACATCAAGACACAGTGCAGCAAAACATACAAACAGAGCATACAGCAATACCTTTACATACAAGCAATACATATACACATACTCTGCTATGTGGAAACAACAAACATTAAAATGGCAAAACATGGTACCGTATTAAAGCGAAGGAGCACAGATAATTAATTAGTATGTTGTATATTTTCCAGTCAGCACAGTTCAGTGTCTCGAGTTCAGTTCCAGCTGGCTTCCTATGTGGACTTTGCATGTTCTCTCCGATCCCGCATGGGTTCTCTTTGGGCACTCCGGCCTCCTCCCACACTCCAAAAGCATGCATTGCCGTTGTATTGGACACTCTAAATTGTCCTTAAGTGTGAATGGGTGAATGAATGGACCTATAAATGGTTCGTCTCTGTGTTCCCTGCAATTGGTTGCCAACCAGCTCAGGGTGTTTCCCGCCTACTGCCCGAAGGCAGCTGGGATTATCCAGCAACCCTAGTGAGGATTACCAGCTATAGAATATTCTGGCATTACTAAATTCACAACTCTAAATTGGACTTGCCTATATACTGTACCAACCCATTCGAAATATATAATACAGAGCTTTGATGTACTGTATATAGGAAATGTGTCTCATGATCATAGTGCTGTTTGAATGTAATTTCCTGAGTGTGTGTCTTTCTGGTTTTCTGTTCCTCTTTTCCTCTCAAACTGCCTAGTGGGCGTGGCTAGAACTTTTGGGGGGACTTCGGAGCACAAATATATGTGTTGAATGATCTTATCAAGGAAAAAATGTATGTCTAAACTGCTGATTTTTTTTGGGGGGGGGGGGTGTGAAGGCATTTTTGCAAAAACAATAAAATGAAATATTAGGATACCATAATAGATCTACAAAACAATTAATGCAAAATTGATCGCATTTTTGGCTACAAATACCAGAGGTGCGTTGGATTTTCAGAACTATGAAGACCACTCCTCCCTATGCCACTCTTCATTGACTTTTAACTATTACAGTTACTATTCAGTGTTATTATTCCCGCTGAAATTTTGTGAAATGCCTAAAGTCCTGTAGGGTAATGAAATTTGAAGTGTTGCGGCACACGAGCCTGTTGTGAGGGATCATATGGGAAATGGGAAATGTTCAAATTTTACTTAAATTGTATGAGAATTATTATTCATTAATTACCAGTACATATGTCATTATCTCACGTGTCAGCCACATCTCATAACAGGAAAACAATTAAACTGCTTCCATTGGATAGCAAAAGGTACGATAAACCGGCGAAAACTGAGTTAAGATTATCATTATGACAGTCTTCATTCTATTTGTGTCACGTTTGTCTGGTGGTGTGACATGAGATTATGTAAAATGGGTGCCTTGGCTCAAGAAATGGTGTGGAACTGCTTTAAAGAGTAGCAGTGTAGTCTTCTTGGTATGTAAGTGGTTGGTGCCCCACCAGTTTTCTTGTCATACAAAAAATGCCACTGCACCAAAATATTTTCCCTGAAGTGGACTTCTTTTTCGGCCTTAATTAATTTCTTTATTTTTTGGGGTCTTCTTGCTTTATGAATCCTCCATTCTACTTCAGTTGTCAAAGTGTGTGATAGACAGACCAAAGAGAGGGAACGGGCCCGCGGGTTGTTTACAGGTTGTTGGATGTGTTGAAGCGGGCCGTGTTGAGTGTGCACCGCTCCACACTCCACACTAAGTGAGCTGTTTCCCAGACCAACGGCATCCATCAAGGGCCCACAGTGCTGGCGCACAGCCCGGTCGAGCTGCTGACGTCAGAGGCATCCTCCAGAGACATGCAGCTCGGCTGAAGGGGGCCCAGGGGAGGGGAGGGGGGGATTGAGGGGGGTTGGATTGTCGGCGGTGGCAGTGAGGACGCTGGCTCTGGGTGTGTTGGAGCAAATGAGGAAACTGGCGGAGGACACGTTTATCGCATTTTCTAGCAGCTCTCTTCATACAAATAGAAGGGTGTCCATTTCTCAAGGCCCTTGTGGTAATCAAACTCTCTGGCGCCACGTAAGAAAAACTCGCTGGAGTCATTCAGCTTGGGTCAGTGCAGAGGAATCAGAGCAGAACTTTATCACAGAGCAGTGAGGGAGAAGATTTGAGATCATTTTACAGAGACTTTAGCATGCTTAGTACAAAAACAGGAAGGGACAATCAGGACCAAGCAGAATTTACACATTATGGTGCTAGAATCATTCACTTAGGCCTTGTTTACACCAAATTGTGTTCAGGACAATACGATTATTCTGTTTAATACAAATTATTTAAAATGTATTAAATCTCAACGGTAAATTTTGTTTTACCACTTGATTGGCAGAATGCAAATATGTTAAATTCTGGATTTACATCACATCTATTGCCATTTGAAATCTTAGCATGGTGGACCACACTCAACTGAACCGCTTGGTTATATGTCCTTTTTAATGCTAATCAAGTTTTATAATGTGTGTGGTTAGTGATATTAGTTGTGCATGAAAGAGAGGCAAGCAAACTTGGACCAGCACCAGTAATGAGCCATGGGGGCATGTATTATTTTTTTTGTGTACTATTTTCTCTTTTTCCAATTGCTTCTTGAGCTATTATCGAACCAAATTCAGAATGTATTCTTATATTTTGTTTTTGAGGAAAAAAAATTCTTTCTGCAAAGTAGTGTCGGCTCAAATGAAGTGGAATCGAATAAGCATAATTAGTCGACACTTCTCTTTTGGTAAGCCACCTGGTAGTGGTGTTCCCCTGACAGCATGTGTCCACAAATTTAATGGGTGTATCCTTGGAATTAGAAGTTGTTGGGGTTTTTTTTAATTAGGAAATCTTTTATTGCAGAGGTTTTTCTGCATCCATGCCTAATTTTAGCAGCATGAGTTTTTAACTGTTTTGTTCACTTCTTGTCATTCAAAGAGCGTCCTACACTGTTTTACAAAAACACAGTAAGTGCTGTTAACAGTAAGTGACTGTTACAACCCTGCAACTGAAAAGCTTTCCCAACAAGCAACAAATCTTTTTTTTTTTTCATTATTGTTACAAAACAGTCAATGAGCATTCATTTACACATTATTTTCCACATGATAAGGAACTCGATGACCATCCATGAGTCAAGCAATTTTGTAAAGATAATTTATCAACGATGGAAACTATTGACCCAAGCTAAAAGCACATACTTCCAAGCCTCAAATATTTATCCGAGATCTCCTGCTTTACCTGCACAACTGTACAGGAAAAAAGACCCTAAGCCAGAGATGTATGAATTGGCCGAGCTTTCAAGTCAAGTCAAATTTATTTTTATAATGACAACAGAGTCTGAAAGGGCTTCACAAGTGAAAGAAGCACAGAGAACATCACACATTCACAATGGCATGCCCTGAACAAATCTCCCCGAAATGCAAGGGAAAAACTCAACAAAACCCCGTCTGGGGAAAAATAAGAAACCTTGAGCAAGACTGGGAGGAGCCCCCTTTCAGCCATTTACCATTTCGCTCCCTTCTACAAGCCAAGAGAAGGAAGCCGGAACGAAAAAGACGGATACTGCAGTCGAACACACAGTTTAAAGTAAATGCACCGGTATAAAGATACGTCTATAGTCGTTTCAACATTTCTACATTTGCAGTTTGATGGTTCATTTTATTAAGTTAAATTGTTGAATATTTAAATGATTCTATATCAGCCATTCTCAGAGCCTCTTTTAGTGTAACACTTCAAAAATAAAAATACATCCATGGGAATAAATGTCTGGACTTTGAAAACATGCCTTTTGGATTAAATTAGTTTGTTATTAATTTATAAAGACATTTTGAAAAAAGAATTGTTTTCAATGATGTGTGGCTTGTGTGTCTACCTTCGCACTTTCCTTACAAATATATTTTGCTTTCAGAGATTCCTTGTTGTTTTGTTTAGACACGCTTCAAGTTTATCAACTGCTAGCATACCAACTTCTTTTCATTTTCTCAAAGAGATGTGAGCCGACTGTCTTCAGTTTTTCGACAGCAATTTTTGCCAGTGTAATGAATTTTGCAAGTCTTTCTGGCTACAGGGGTTAGATTTGTCGAGGTCAGATGGGAAAATGTTCCATGGTGTGCTCCACATTTACAGATGCCTGGTTTGGTCTTGTAGCCCCACTTAGTCAGCGTACCCCTGGAGCATCTTGTTCTTGCTCCCCATGTTCTAATTGAACTTGCTTAAAGAAGGGTTATTTATGCTACTCTATCCACTTCTAAGAGGATGAAAAGAGCTAAAACTAACTCATCTTGTTTTCTTTGAAGGTTTTTTTTTTTTTTTAAACAAATTAACAGATTGGGCATTGCCTTTGTTGTGATGGTTCCTGCATTTACAAAGTACAACTCCTACACTTTGTTCATGTTTGTAGACTCTTTATGTAGATTCTTTTTATGTACTGTTACTTTCCTACTGGGTCGCTAGTGAACCTGAATTTGCATAGTAACTGATAGGGTTTCCTTTTTGTGCGTATGGAGCCTCAAAAAAAATCTCTCAAAGGTTGTTTAAAGTGTAGATTTTGTTAACGTTTAGATTATCAATATACACACTTTTCCTACATTTGTCCTCTGCACTGTTGTAGTAATAAAAGCAATAAAGATTCATTTCACTATTAGTCATAATTTTTTGTGACACTTTTAAGAGCTGATAAGTTTTTATACTTTTTCTAAGATCAGCAGGCCCTGTCATCATGTGATCAGTGCTGAGTTAACTGCTTCCTGGAAGCAGTCCCTGCAGCATGTCCCGTTCTTTTTTTATCATGTGATGGACAACATTGGATTACATCAGAATTACACACAAGTGTGTGGGTGTGTGCGTGTGTGTGTGTGTGTGTGTGTGTGTATATGTATGCGTGGGTGCATGTGGGTGTGTGTGTGTGTGTGTGCGTGTGTGTGCGTGAGAGAGAGAGAGAAATTAAAACAAGAGAAAAAGAGAATAAAAACAGAATCACCGTTTGATATACAAAGTGTACATTTGTAGTAACACAAATGCAGAGTAGCAGTTACTACTACTTCTATTACTACTTCATTTATCTCATATGCTTTTCTTCCCGGTTTCAATTCAATGGTTTGCAGTGGCTATCAAACTTACTATCCTCCAGTTTCAAACCCACACTCATCTGTAAGTAATTTCATCCATGACGATAGTCAGGAACACGGACACTGTGAAACAGCACCCCATTTCTAATCTATAGGGTCCAGTATGAAGTCAGTCCACCTTTTGCAGCTATAACAGCTTCAATTCTTCTTGGAAAGGCTGTCAACAATGTTTGGATATGTGTTTATGGGAAATGTTGACCGGCTTCCAGAAGCGCATTTGTGAGGTCATACTGTTATTGTACAAAAAGGCCTGGCTCTCAGTCTCCACTCATAAATCACCTCAAAGGTGTTCTATTGGGTTGAGGTCAGGACTCTGCTCAGGACAGTCAAGTTTATCCACACTTTATTTCGGACAATTTCATCGTAGTCCCAACTTTGTGGGAATAATTTGCTCTTACAAGATGACTACTGTATGCACCAGTGCACAAAGCAAGATCCATACTGTATAGTATTTTTCCACATCCCACAGTTAAACATAATACATGTATGTAAATTATATCTTGCACACTGGCGATTTAATTTATTTTAATAGATTTTCCTTCATGCTAGTTATCAAACATGAGTTTTATGGCACGGATATTTTGAAAAAGGAAGTGAAACATCTCGTTTACTGAAGCTGCACCTCTCACTGTGTGGCTACTCCGTCCCCTTATTGATATCGTTCTATGCCGGCAGCCCACAAAACATCCATCCATCCATCCATCCATCCATCCATCCATCCATCCATCCATCCATCCATCCATCCATCCATCCATCCATCCATCATCTTGTCCGCTTTTCCTCGCAAGGGTTGCGGGAGCCTACCCCGTCCGATTGAATGAAGGAGCCAAAACAGGCATTTTACTGATATTAAAATTCAAAAACAGTTTCAAGCAACCGCAATCACTAAGAGTCATTCCTCCTAGCAAATTGGTCTCGTGGGAAACCAATATTTATAACATCAGTTCTGCCCATGGGGGAATTATTTACCACTGACGTTGATTGTCCGACTGTTTGCTTCCAAACACACATTTTCCCCAAATTAGCATGTTTTACATGAAAACATTGCAACTAGTAAATGATGGTGTTGTAGTTTATTTGGCTGACTGGGTGCAAAATCTCTCCTCCCCAGCTCTAGAACAAAGCAAAGCTAAAAGACATGGATAAGGTTGGTGTGTATTTAGTTTTGCACGGGTTGTTCGAAGGCTTGCTATCATCATCAGGCCTCTTGCAAGTCATGCTTACCTGCTCGCTCAGTGCTGAGAGCGCAGAATAAACATGGAATGCTTGGAAATGATTCAAGGAAGTGAAGTTAAACCTTGGAGGTGTTTAGGGTTTGAAATGAGCATTGCGTAAAATTTCAAAAGGTTTAAAATCAACACTGATGATCCAATTCAAATCGTTTTTCGTTACAGCCATTCGCAGTCACTTTTCAAGGCGTTTCAAATATTTGCATATATTCGCTAATTGTGGTTGTGTTAGGGCCCTTCCCCCTGTGGTTAGCAAGGGCCCACTGTGGTTCGATTTAACTCTTGACAATTTGTATCAGGAGTGTTATCCATCCCAATGCTGCTTTGAAAAAAGTGCTTGAAAGTGTGTATTCTGTTTCAGATTAGACTCTTTCAACTGAGCCTAAAGGGCAAGCGTGTTAGGCAGCTGATTCCCCATTTTAGTTCAAAGTGTGGATGACAGTGAGGCAGAGACAAAGATGTGTTTGTGTGGATTGCCCCAGTTACACATACCCCCCACTGGTTGGATGAGTGCTCTGTCTCACCTGCAGGGCTTGCCACCAGGCAGAGGGAAGGGATGCGGGCTGCACATACCAACACAACGCAACACAGCACAACACTCTTAGGGTTCAGCTTCAAAATTATAGAGAAAAAAAAAAGAAATGACTTGTCATGGTAGAAAGACTTACCAGTAAGATGTGTGTCTTGTTTAAAGTGATACGCAATTAGCAAATAATTAGGTGAGGCACAAATGTGAGGGGAGCAAAATAGCTTGCTTATCGTTTCAGTGAGACAATGTAAAGGAACTCAATAAGCGTTCGTTTTAGCATTAGCAACTACTTCTTTGTGTTTCCAACATTTTCTGTCATGAATATCATCACATGGGTTCCATTCAGGGTCCAAACTGAGACACCATTGCACCATTTTATTTTGTCCGATTCTTGGCAATTGACTGCACTCCTTGCAAAGAAGTTGTACAACCACAAATTTAAATTGGAGCATTATCTTTCCCCTGAATGTTTGTGTGTCATTGTATTTCTTTATTTATTTCATCCTATAGGTTCTATACACAAGATGTATTTTATCAACAAATGGAAAAACGATAATAGAAAATTACCATCCTTTTTATAAAATTAATTCTTTACTAGGCACAATGGCAGCTTTCGGCCAATAGTCTTAAGAAGCAAAACAGCCATTGCTTAAATTCTTCTGTACCCCTAAACTTCTTTAAAATCCTGAAAATTCCTGCCTATCTAGGACTTAAAGATGGAAAAAACGTGTGCCGAATACATGCTGTTTTTGCCTGTTTAGGTTAAAGGTAAAATTGCTATATTGTGATAAAGGGGAGCAAAAAGGAAGTTATTTGACTTGAAGTTTTTTTTTTGTTTTGTTTTGTTTTTCAACAATATATTTACAATTGGCCCCCATTATTCACAAGGATCTGGGACCGGGCCAGCACGCATAGATTAAGATATTGGTTTGATATTACCTGTCCCGCCCGCTTGAGGATAGATTTTCCTTCATGCTAGCTAAAATGGGTTTGACACCTCTGCTCTAATTCATCCATTCAAGAGGGCAAACTTTTACCATCACAGCCTTTAAATATTGTACACATTTTAAGCAACAATCTAACATCCATCCATTTTCTAAAGTCGCTTATCCCCATAAGGATCGCAGGCTTGCTTGTGCGTATCCCAGCTGACTTCGGTCACAAGGCGGAGGACACCCTGAACTGGTAGCCAGCCAATTGCAGAGCGCACACAGACAAACAACCATTCACGCACCCAATCACACCCAAGCACAATTTATGTCCAATACACCTGCCCTGCATGTTTTTGGAATGTGGGAGGAAGCCGGAGTTCCAAGAGACAACCCACACAGGCTTGGGGAGGACATGCAAACTCCATACAGGAAGGTCGGAGCGAGGTGGATTTTAACTTGGGTCCCTGAACTGTGCAGCGGATGTGCCAACTACTGCTCCACCAAGCCACCCTTCTAGTTACCATTGATAAAATGCATACGTAACGTTAAATGATGTTAATGTTGTTCAGGAACATTTTATGTGATAGGTTTATCATTGAAACAGTTTATATGGCTTTGTCATGTGTGAAGCTAAAAAACACTCAGATTGGGAGATCAGTGAGATCAGCTGTTGAGGCTCACTGTATAGCCAATGTGTACAGCCAAATTTGGTTTAGCAAGTGGGACCTCCAACTCTGGTGGGCATTTCTTATGCATTTTTCAAAGGCGCTCATCTGTAATTTCCAATTTACTCCATTTGTGGTATGCAGCATAGCTCATCTTCTGTTGCTAGTATGTCCTCCATAAACGAGGTCAATTGAAGACCACCACTAGGCTGACACGTATCGAGCGCTGAGTCAGTCTGGCTGCTCAGTGTCCTGTGGGAGATTATGTAACCGTGGCAGCAGATCAATAAAGCTCCCGTCAGTGATCCTGCAAGTTAGACGCAGTCGACTGAGAAATTTTGCTTAGGTAAAAAGAAAAGTCTAAGCCCAGAGTAGTGCGACACACCTTCTCAATCAAGTTTGTGTCTCATCAACAGTTCACCAGAGAGCCATTAATTTTTTTCTATTGAATGTAGAGTTCTTCAAAACTCAGCAAAACTCACAGACACTCCAATGAATTTATTGATGCGGTTACTTGTTGTAGGCGAGCTGGAGCCTACTCTAGCATGGTGAAAGGCCACACTCTGGACTGGTCATAAGTAAGGGACAGGCAACTACACTTTCTCTACAGCCACCGTCAATGAGCGTGAACTGAGCCCACGCTGCATGCGCAAACGGCAGGCAAAACTACCTCTACACCATCAGTGACATGTAATTAAAAACTTTATTCAATTTTCATAATAAAGTAGATAATATCTGCTCTAGGGGTATTGGATATTTTCCAAGAACATCTCTGAGTTCCACCCACAGGTAGCTGTTTACTGAAAGCATAGGCTGTCACTGAAAATAGGGGTTGTCATTAGCCTGGACTCATTGGTGACATTGTAAGGCACATTGACTGATTGATTTTATTAAACATATTAACACATTACAAAGGGAAACAAAACAAAACAAAACAAAAACAATTAAAAAACTATAACAGACACCATGGTTTAACACAGTCTACGTGCTCACATGTTTACATGAGCACGTGGACACTCAGGACTCTATTTTTGGAGAGGCACATGTGGAAATGCTGGCGTATCCTGATTTTCATGCAGGCCTTGCTATGGATGTTTGAAAATTTAGCTGACCATTCTGTGCCAAGCAGTGATTTCTGGCGTAGTGACGGGCATCCTTTGGCATGGCCTGACAATTTGGGTGCAGAAAGTTGTCTAAACTTTACATTTGCTATGAACCCTATCTATGTCCGGTAAAAGTAGATTGACCGCTGGCTTAACCCAATTTTGATAACTTTGAGTGGGGCATAGGCAGACGGATTCCGAGCAAATTGGATGCGCTGCGATTTCATCGTACTTTATTCATTAATATGACAACGGCTTCTGATATGAATCCATCAACACTAGCATGATGAACCCAAACAACAGGACATTAGATCTGAATTTTTTTTTCTTCATCTATTCCAATGCTGCACAGTTTATATTTAGACCGTCTAAACATCTTGCATAGTTTCCCATTAACCTAATTGAGTATATCATGAGAAGACAACATGAGTCACTGGATACAATATTGCGCCATGCAACATCCAGACTGTTAAGATTCACTTAGCATTGTGTTTCATTCCAATATTATTGTAATAAAATTAAATATTGGATTCTCCAGTAAAAGGAAGGAAAAAAAGGGTGAAACACACATTGCATGCTGCTTTTTTTGTCATATATTGGAGCAACTGTTTTGCAACAGGAGGTGGACTTAATTGGTTCCGGTTGGTCCCTGGCATTAAAAAGTCACTTTGGAAACCAGCTGTATAAAATAAGACAATTTGCTTTATTTTTCCTCAAAGGCGTTGCATTCTTTAAGTGCACCCCCTTGTTCTCCGTTTGACGTCACACATGGCCAGGGGTTCACTCTAAAATAGCTCTCACGGCTAAGTTAGGAAACGAAGGGAGGCATGTTTAAAACAGCAAACAATGTGGCCGGCTGTAATTCTTTTTTCACATGCACAGAGGGTTGTTTCAAAGCTTGCACCAGCTTGAGTCAGCAAGATTTCTTTTCTCCAATGCACCCGAGGCTTTCCATGGTTGGATCACATGAAATGTTATCAAAGAGATCGGAGCAGTTCCTGCTCTTGTGCTCTGTTGACACATGTGCACCGAAGACTGCTCAAACTGTGAGAATGGTTTTATTTTCATCCCAAGTAGCACTCCCACAGTATAAATCCAGTAACTATTGTCATTGGCAATCATTAAATATTGTCAATGTGTATGTCCAAAGTCAATTTTCATCTGTTTACGGTCTTCCCAATAGCCTCAAATCCCTGCAGGAATTTGGTCCAGAGGTCTCGGAATTTTGTACTTGTCAAGTAAAATGATTTCTAACTGGATTTTGCTTTTAATAGCATCATAATTAGAACAAATGTCTCCCCGAGTAAAAGAAAAGGAAATATAAATCCACAATTTATGTGCAATATATAGTCCTTTTTAAAATTTATTCTTTAGTCCAAACCACCAGCACTGAGAATTCAACAAGCCTTCATTTGTCCATTTCCTGTGGAGCCTCCTATTGTTCGAACGATTGCTGGAAAATCTAGATGCATACATTTGCATCATGTATGGACTCATACCTGAGAATAATGTTTAATAATGTTGAAATAGTTTTTCAGAGATAGATTCCAAGTGCTTTACCATTTTTACATCCCATCACTGAAGTTTTGGTTGAGGCCGAATGTTCAACAGGTCATTAACATCAAATGGTTCAAGACAGTACGCTAATCTACCAACCAATTGCTTACACATGTAGCAGTGACAAGGAACGATCACTAGATACCAATGGCTAACGCACATTTCCAATTCAAGTCAATTGGACTTTTTAGTGACCTAAGATACAACCTCAAATGATCCCAAATAATTCATTTCCTAGTCAGCAGGATGTAATTTTCTGGGAGGAGTGGCATCTACAGAGTTGTCACATGTGAGTCATTTGCTCTTGAAATGATCCTGACCAGTGGCTGGCTTGCATAACAAAGCTGTCGCTGACTAAAAATAAAATTTGTTAGTTGTTAGTCAACTTGACTGTGACTTTATTGTAAAAATGATCGTTATTCATTATTGCTAAATACCATAGAATTATTGCTATTCATAGCACTTAACTATTTTTACACACGTTGTATTCATTGTTCTGCTGCACGCATGGAATGATATTCTTGGCCAATTTTAAACCTGACCACTCCATTCATCCACTAAAGATTATCTTGATATATTGTCCTGTGGTATAGTGTGTCTTTTTCTCCCCGACTTGCTCCAAAAAGTGGTTGGAGATCAATGGTACGTGTGAAACATTGTTCACTATTTGTGATGGACAATATCTTTATGTATAAAGGTGAAATTATGTATAAAGATTAAATTGTCAACCCCTACCACTACTGAGCCACGATTCTGCGATTGTATAGTGTCATGAATTGAGAGTGCGGTGTTGTGAGGTAAAATTAAGAAGCGACTGCTTTAATAGCATATGTAATCCCTAAGTCAAATTCTGGAGATGTGTTGCTACAGCGCTGCCAGCAGAAACGCTAGCATCATTCCAGAGTAGCGCCTTAAGGACTTCTACAAGATCAGTTTTGCCCAGATGAACTTTAAGGACCTCTAGAAGATCAATTTTACCCAGATGAAATTAAAATCATATAACCATTGGGAACTAAAATTTTTAATATTTGCTTCAGTACAAATTTAACCAAAGTGGTGTAGAGCTTAAATCCTTTTTAATTTCAAAATATGATGATTTGGTAAGGTCGGTGGTAATAAATAGATGCAAGATGCGATAAAACTTTCAAACATAATGAAACACTGGTAATCATAAACAACATACAAACTTGGTTATTTTTGATGTATCAATTGTATTTTTTTCTCTAAAATGTGCTTGTCCTCTCTTCACAGATGACACGTCATCGAAAGAGGTCAGCAGGGTATGTTTCCTCATTATAAGCATGAACTGGACTAATGTTTGTTTGTGTTATTTTGCATCATCTGGATTTCCTCTCCAAAGATTTTAATGACAATACATTACCGTTTATAAATATGAAAATATGTTTGCTATTGTACAATTAAAAAAAAAAAATCTGACCAGGATCTGTTCATAACAGGGACCAGTGGTTGTGTTATTTCTAGATAAGGCGAGTGCCAATGCCAGGTACTGTATCAGTGCCGATAACAGCTTATAAGGTATCAATACTCGATGTGGCAGTCCATACTAGTCCCTACCTGTTTGTGACTGTTGTATGATCAGAAACTAGAAATGAAAAGAATAGATAATAGACATTAATGTTTTGCTGTGTTAAAAAAAATAAGGAACATTGCTAGAATGTGATATACCCTCCAAGAAAGGTGATTGTACCAAATACTAGTGGTATTGGTACAGGTAACTATTCAAGAATTGCGTGTTTGTGACATTGAACTTCTTTTGTTATATTACAAATAAGAAAATGTTTCCACACACCCCCTGTAATGTGCTCACAGACTTGAAATTGCTGTTGAGTATTTCTATAGATAATGTTCATAAAACTGCAAATTACCTGGCATAACATAGCTTGCTGGCCCACATTAAAGACTTGCTGCCAGAAACGCTCAACTTGCATTTGCTTTGACTGAATTAGACATGAAAGCAGGAAGTAGTTCTAGTTCCGGCTTGCCGCAAACGTGAATGTGAAAGTAATAATTAATTGGATTATTGTAAGAATCACAGACTGCATGTGGCTGACATAAACATGTCCCAAACTACTGGCTTGAATAAATAACAGTGGGACACCAGAAAAGGATCTGAGTGAAAAGTGGACAGCATACTGGCACTGTCAAAATCCGCTAGAACTCATTACATAAGCTTCAAAACCGTGATGTCTGTTCATCCTATAGTACACACATCACCTGTGCGATGAAAAACTAAACAAATAAATCCACGTCAGCGAACACGTTAGCGAGCAATGTCTTACCCGGACAGTTGGAACGATTTCCCTCGTGTATTTACACCTAACTCACACCTGATTCCGATGCCTCTGCTCACGGGAATCAGTATCTGTCTTCTTAGCGTGGTTCATGACCTCAATGAAGGGGACTTACAAACCCATATACGCAGGGAAAAAATGAGGGTCACGCAACCTTTTGGTGCGTCATCCATACGTCTGCGCAAACAGGATGTGGGAGGGTCGAATGGATCCCTAGAGGAAGGTTTTCTAGAGCGCCGCTCTCCCCGCTGTACCATCATCCTCACCCTCCCTGCAGGCGCAGACATGACAGGTCTTTGGCCCTGTGCAAGGCAGGAGGTCTGCCTGTTACATAAGCACACTTTTAAGATGAAGGTGCGCGCCAAAGCTCGACAGCGCTTTAATCAGAGCTGTGACGCTTCGACAGCCCCCGCTCAGGATGCGAGCTAGGTGATCTCGCTGCTCGAAAGCGGAGATGAAATAGCAGGTTCTGGTCGCGGATGGAGATTAACCTTCTCCCTATGAGAATGCTGGGAAGGTCCTAGTTCTTTCAACGACAAAAATATCGCATGTTTTCTGTATATTTCATGTTTGTTCACTCAAGGGCGGACAGTATGGAAAGCAATGTTTTGTGTCCGTTTGTGTCCAGCAGTACCAGGATGCAAACATGCAGGGTGTGGTGTATGAACTCAACAGCCACATGGAGCAGCGCCTGGACACTGGAGGAGACAACAAGCTGATGCTCTATGAACTCTGCAACATCATCAAAACAGGTACGAGATGGGATTGAGGGTTATCCGTATTAAAAAGAAAAAACACCAAGACAGCGAAAAACTCATGTGTGTCCATAATAGACACTATGCACATTTTAGTTGCCTGGTGAGTCATACGCATAAGACGGATACTTTTGGATTATTTCACATCAAGAAAAAACATAATAGTAAGTAACTGTCTGAGCTCATTAGAATTATGTTGCCAACCTAAACAGCAGCACAAAAACTCATGCACATGTTTTCAGATTTAAGTGCGTATGCAGCAAACGAGCCTTCAAGCCCATATCATGTTACAAGGAGATATCTTTTCCGTTCCAGTATTGACAGTCAGTCTTGAACTCAATTTCTCTTGAGATATTATTATTTATTGTGAAAATATGGACATCTTTGATCACAATCTCATTGACCTGCTTGTGTTTCCACTGTTTAATCATTTGTCTTCTCGTTCCTGCAGCAACAAAAGCTGACGGATTTGCACTTTACTTTCTGGGAGAATGCAACAATGTAAGCACTAAGGAAATATGTTACCACCAATTTGGTGTTTTGTAGTTTTGTGTTTGCGCTGTCTTTTACACTTTTTCTTTGGTTTCCTATGCTTCCAAGCAGAGTTTATGTTTGTTCACCCCAACGAGGACCAAGGACGGTCCCCCAAGCCTTGTGCCCTCTGGCCCCATCGCATTCGGGACTACCATTGCAGCTCATGTTGCCAAGACTCGCAAAACGCTTTTAGTAGAAGACATCATGGGGGTAAGGCTGACTTTTGCCAGTTTAATAACTTGTGTGAAGAACAAACTATTTTTATGAGAATTTTGTGATAACGATTAAAAAAAAGAAATTGGCACTGTGTTTTTATTAGATCGAGACCTTACTCCAGCAGCGCGCGCATAATTGCGTCAACACACTCAACATACATGGCCGCGGATATAGTTTACTATAATAACTACCGTTTTTCCCGCACTAAAAGGCGCACCTAAAAGCCTTGATTTTTTTTTTTTTAAAAAGCTGATAGTGCGCCTTATAATCAGGTATGCCTTATATATGGATCAATATTGAGATTGGGATTTGTAGATGGGGAGTGAACTGATAAAGTAAGCTTTACCTGTTTCTTTTGTGTGTTTACAGTTGAACAAGTTTGGTTATATTGACATTGAGTTATTATGCTATTGAGAGTTTAAAGTTATGATTTGAGTTATTATTGTTATTACTTTGAGTATTGCTATTGTGATTGAAAAAGTTTTAAAATATGTCAATAATTGAGGGTGCGCCTTATCAATCAAATTTAATTTGTATAGCCCTAAATCACCGAAGTCTCAAAGAGCTTCACAGATGAAAAGAGGTCATGTGGAGAACTCTTTCGAAAAAAGAAGTCGTACAGAGACATCTTTTCAGTGTAAGGTACACAACAGCATCCCCTGTCAAAGCTCTCAGAAGGAGAAGACAAAATCCGGTGCGCCTTATAGTGCGGAAAATACGGTACATAAAAATGTGCTTGAATGATCGTATTCTTGCAGCCACTGGACCTGGTTGAGCTAAGAACTCTTTGATAAATGGAACGCGATCGTCCTGTGTGTTCCAGGACGAGCGCTTCCCAGATGGCACAGGGCAGGACTCAGGGATCCGTGTTCATTCTGTCTTGTGCCTCCCCATCCTCACTGCCATCGGGGACCTCATCGCCATACTGGAGCTGCGTCGGCACTGGGGCAAGGAGCCGTTCAACCTCAGCCACCAAGAGGTCAGTTTCACCTAGACAAAACACAGTACATTTGAACAATGGAGCCTAGCATGGTGTTTGCCCTAATCTGAAACACATCTCTAAAGGGAGGGATTTCTTTAATTTTACATTACATTACCAGGCTTTCTTTTAAACAAAGGAAACCCATAGTGCATAGAGCCCATGGTATGTTTACATATTGCCAACTGAAATTTTTGGGAGCAGAGAGGCTAAATAATTTTGCTGTCGATGAAAAACATGAGCTATATGCAGTTTTACCAAATGGTTTGCAACTAAAAGTCCCACTTGCTCAATTCATTGATTATTTAAGTATATCTTTTACAATACTGTTTGGATGGATGGATGGATGGATGGATATCCTCTTTGCATCAAAGAACTGCCCTGTTCACTAAATTGTACAGTCATACAGTCAGCTTTAATTTTCTAGTTTTTCTAATTTTTCGAAATGTATTTTTTTACTTAATCCCACTAAATTATTCTGAGGAGAATCAATATTGCAGCCGGAAAGAAGATCTCTTAGCATCACTTTCAATAGTACATGGGTCAAATTGACTTTGTTTCAATGTTTTCAAAAGCATCTTCAGTTCACTTTATTTTTAACAAAAGCTATGTAAGAATGACATTTTACTGTTTCCGCCCCCCCAGGTTGCAACAGCAAACTTAGCGTGGGCTTCAGTTGCCATTCATCAAGTACAGGTAAGCAAACGTCCACAGGGACCTGTGCACAAATGCTGTACACTCCAATGTACTCAATACATGTTTGGGAATAAGGTGGATGCTGACATGCCCACTTATAATGATGTTAGCGACATTGTTTGTTCTGGTTCTGCACTGCTGTTTCTAATGGAGAAATCCACTGTGTACTGGAACGGGGTTGCGACCAGGCCCTGTCCAATCAGCTAAGCCGTAGATTCAACAAACAGGTCTCAGAGGACGTCATTACGCCCCGGCACTGTTTTTATGTGAACCCCTAGCATAACACCTAAGAGAAGCAGTGTCCCACTGCAAGACTGGCCACAGTGGGCCTTGAGCCATCGTGAGCTGCATAGGACTGCAGCACACGGCACTCCCTGGCTGGCTGCTTGCTGCAAAATACTGGCGTAGACACATTGGTGTGTTTGGAGTACAAGCAGGATGCTGCAAGTGGGAAATGTGTGAGTTCACGTATGACCTGACCTACTTCTTCTTCGACTCGTAGGTTTGCCGAGGCCTCGCCAAACAAACTGAGCTCAATGACTTCCTACTAGATGTGTCAAAGTAAGAGTCACTCTTGTCCGTTGACACAACTAGAATTTAGCCTCAGCACTGCCACAATGCTCCCTAAGAGTGCTTTCTCATTTTCATGCTCTCAATGTTTTGTCAAACATGTCAAGGCATCATTTCTTCTTGTCTCGTAGAACATACTTTGATAATATTGTGGCAATAGATTCTCTACTTGAACACATTATGGTAAGTAGTCTTCTTGTTTCTGTTTACATTGTGAGTGATAAGAGGATGTGTCAACAAATAAAAGCACAAAACATGTTAATTTTGCAATTTCCAATTAGCTTGGACTTTTTTTTTTTTTTTACAGAACATTTTCGAAAAATGTGAGTCCAACAATTGCCATAAAATACATATAGATATACACACATGCATACATACATACATACTTACATACATACATACATACATACATACATACATACATACATACATACATACATACATACATACATACATATAAATATTGCATAATGCCATGTCTGGTTGTTGTAATGCAGGATGTTATAAATCCATATCATCATGCCATGTTTAATTTTTCAAGGCAGGAATGCTGAATTTGTCAATCATGATCAGTTGATTGCGAAGGTAGTATTGGTTGACCACATTTCCCAAGATTCCACAAGAAAAAGAAAAAAAAACTGCAAACATTGCGGCTAAAAACTAACTGCGGATGAACAATGGCTGTGATGCCAGCAACTCATTATTCTGTGTTAGGTAACTTGACAATATCGTAAGAACAGCAAACAATTATCGCATAAATGATTAGCCCATGTAGTAACACTTAATAGAGAATCAACAACATTTAAATGAAAAGCCAACACTTCTTACTCACAGCGCAACGTAAAACTAGTAATGAATAAAAAAAAAAAAAAAAAATCATATGATTCCTTACACTATAAGTGCACATTAAAATCTCTGGAGACATAACTATACATAACTTTACATTATGCAATACTTAATAAGGGAGGGTTATCACCTAAAAACAAAAATATCAAGGTTTGTTGTACAGTCAAGTGTTATTTATATAACTTCAATTACACTGTAAAAAAAAAATGATCACAGGGTAGTATGCAGTCAGCCACATCAGTGGAGGATAAATGTAATAAATGCATCGACAAACAATTTGCATTATAAATGTTGACCTTTGCCATTACAACGTTAGCAGTTAAGAATGTCAAGTAGTCCCACCCTCCAAAAAAAAGGAGCATTGCAATGGTTGGTAGCCGGAAAAGTTGGTTTTGGGCAAAAAGGTTCGGGCATCCCTGTTCTGATGGCTAGCTATTTTTTCTTTACAGATATATGCAAAAAACCTGGTGAATGCCGACAGGTGTGCACTCTTCCAGGTAGATCAAAACAACAAAGAACTGTATTCTGACCTGTTCGATATTGGTGAGGAGAAAGAAGGCAAGCCTGTCTTTAGGAAAACCAAAGAAATTAGGTGTGTAGAATACCCTTCCTGACATTTTTAGCAAACTCCAAGTTGACATGCTTCCTTGTGTTTTTATTATCAATCTGCTAATCATTAGCTATGTTAATTGACCGCAAACCTCTCGCATGTCCTTGCAGGTTTTCCATAGACAAAGGAATAGCTGGTCAAGTGGCTCGGACAGGGGAAGTCTTAAATATCCCAGATGCCTATGCAGACCCACGGTTTAACCGGTAAACACTCAAAGCGCTTGGCATTACTTCATTTTCATGAACAACTCTGCTTCTTCTTCCCTTGTGTACTAAACCGACTTTGTGATGATTGGATTTACTGAACAGAGAGGTGGACCTCAAAACAGGTTACACTACGCGGAACATCCTGTGCATGCCCATCGTGAGCAGGGGGACTGTTATCGGAGTGGTGCAGATGGTGAATAAGTTAAGCGGTAGTGCCTTCACTAAAACAGATGAGAACAACTTCAAGATGTTTGCTGTCTTCTGCGCCCTGGCCTTACACTGTGCAAATGTGAGTCAGTGAACAAATACGCTCATTCACAACAACAGTACTGTACTTATCCTTCGCCGCACATTCGTAGCAAGGATATGTTGCCCCCGTATGAGAGTGTTGATTTGTATTACAATTTAAATGATCGTTGCTATGAGTTAACATGTTTGTTGATCTAGATTCGTGATTCCCAAACTTCATTGAGTCAAGTCACATAGTTTAAGTTAAAAAAAATACAGCAAACCACCAACCAAATTATCACAAAGTGGATACGTGTCAATAATATACTTTGTGACAGAAACTAGAAGAACATTTATTTGCTGTCTGTCACTACAAGTTGTTGGCATAGATAGACAGACAAGAATACATTGTTATAAATAAAGTGGGCCCCCGGTTTACGAGATGAAACCATTACGCGGTTGGGATCGTAACGCAAATTCGCCGTATCCAAACCTATGTTAATTAGCTAATGCATGTAAAAACCCAGATAAAAACATATACATATACATAATACACATGTATACAATTAAATAACATCATAAATAAAAAATATAGAAAGGATTTATTTACTTTTGAGTAGCGTGACGAGCTTGTTGCCCAATTCCCTAGTGATTGCAGCCTTGCCTAGGCTATTTCTTGAGTTCGTTTCCATATAAATCATCTTCGTACTTCTCTCTTTAACATCACAAGAAATCTTGGGACCCGTGGCTAAACAATTAAAATGTGAAATAAGCACTAAAATGCACCAAAAATACAATATTGAAAGCACTCTCACACGGGATCAAGTCTTCAAGCAGCCATCTTTGTGACCCTGTGCGCCGACCAATAGCAAACCAGCATCTTCACAACCCCGTGACACCGATTAATAGTATACCAGTATATTAGGGAGTCGTGATTCCGACCAATAGCAGACCAGCATTGTAGTGACGTATGAGCGCGTTGCCCCTAGTAGACACATCCGTTATGTGTAAGAAGAAAAGCTGTTGTTTTTTTATGTCGTAAGGCAAAAAAAATAGCATAAAGAGGGGGAAAAAAAAATGTTGCGGTCCACGTTGAAAGGTGAAAAGAACCTAAGGCAGGGACGTCATAAACCACGGTCCGCTGTAAATACTTTTTTAACCAATTCAATGAAAGTTATTGATTTCCCACGGCACACCAGTAAAGCCTGGATACACCAATTTGATGTCGGGCAACTGTAACCCAACACCTACCCGTGGTGTCGGACCGACTGTCGACACGTCGCGATGGAAAAATAACAAAAATTAAACAGTAACAGACAGAGATGCTGACTATTAAATATATTCTGTACATGCTTAAGAAGTAATAACCATCCAAACCATTGGCAGCAGTAGTCACGATTCTTCATTGTTAGAAAGAAAATACCCAGAAATCACTTTAAGAAGGCATGACATATAAAAGTGTAAACAGTGCCTACCTCTTATCTATTTCATTTATGAAACAAAGTCTCACAATCTTGGTTTTTCTGTCCAAACAGACATTGTCGAAATGCGGAGGGTTCCAATATGAAAAATGAGCAACATCGTCAAAGCGTTTCCTCACTTACTGTTTATCCACGTTCTTCACTTCTTTTCTTGCCTCGTGTGTAGCCATTCAGAGTGATCAAATGTCTCAACTGTCCAGTGCCGATTCACCGTGCTGAAAACGCCATCGGCTTGAACATTATAAGGGTTTTTTCTAAACTAATCAGACAGCGCATACTGATGCCCAGACGTGTCCTGACCTCCGGTGTGGGATAGGTGTGTGTAGGCTTTTAAAGCTACCACGGCACACTCATGTACGCCGCCCGGCAAACTGTTTGGGAACCATCTCTTGGGACTATATGGGCAAAAGTGTACACCTGTTCGTTCTACTAGTGGGAAGATATCATAGACTCTCCTGGAACACTTTTCTGTGACGACGTTTGAAATATATGGAACTTTTTGCTCATTTAGCCACACAGTTAATGGACCTCTTTGCTCATTTAGCCGCATGGTCTCAAACTCTTATCAAAGCCATCCATCTAAGGCTCTATGGACCATGCTAGAATAGAGAAACTGCCCCAAAAGATGAGAAAGTGAAATGTTGTTAAAATTGTGGCTGAAGAAAGAAACGTAGCCAAAACAGATTCATGAAGGTGTGTCTCAATACTTTTATCAATATAGAGTAAATTGGATTCTACAGGAAGCTTGTGCCAACAGCCTTTATTTGATTACTGAAATTTGGTGATAGGTTATGCCTTGAATGGTTACAGTTGCTCGTGTTTTCTTTGTTTCAAGCCTTTTCTTTGACTTTCCCGTGTCTGCCTTGTCTGTAGATGTACCATCGAATTCGCCACTCTGAATGCATTTACAGAGTGACAATGGAAAAACTGTCTTACCACAGCATCTGCACCTCAGAAGAATGGAAAACTCTCACTCAGCTCAACCTTCCCTCACTCATTTATAAAGAGATCGAAATGTGAGTCTTCTATTATGGGCTTCTCTCTTCATAATGCCTGCATAAATGTACACATACGCACCTTATACCTTATACTCATTGCTTCTGATGCTTACATCTGTTGAAAAAGAAGCAATAATGCTGTGTCGGCATCAGACAAGAAGAGGATTGTTCTTTAATCAGTATTTCATACATTGGCTCTATGGTGTACTGTATGCGTTGCCTTTCGGGCTTAATTTTCAATAAGCATTTTTTTGCAAATGTTTGGCAAACGTTTGGGACCTTTAAAAATCTCCGACGAGAACGCAACACCCACCATCTTCGCCAACACTCGCAGACATTCGACTCTCTGTGGGATAGGTGCTTAAAAGTCTATAATGACTGAGGTAAAAAAGATTTAAGCAGATATGAATTTGAATGCTGTATTTGTTTTGTCTTTAATAAGGGTGGTATTAAAAGCCAACAATGTCATAACAGGAAGACATTTGCATGTCTTAACCCACCCAGCAAAATTGACTCTTCTTCCTCCTCCAGGTTTCACTTTGACATAAGTCCCTTTGAGGAGATCTGGCCAGCAGTTTTCATTTACATGGTTCACAGCTCCTGTGGAAAGACCAGGTAAGTTACCGTAGAGCTGTTAGGATGCCAGTATCCCAATCAAAGCTCATTTTATTTCGCTCATCTCTTTTTATTACGTGACTTAGCTTTGAGCTGGAAAAGCTTTGTCGATTCACCATGTCCGTACGCAAGAATTACCGGCGTGTACCCTACCACAACTGGAAACATGCCGTGACCGTGGCCCACTGTATGTACGCCATCCTACAAAAGACCCCTGGGACCTTCACAGAGCTAGAGGTTCGTCATTCATTGGGTCATGTTTTGAATTCAATTAGTATTCCATTAGGTGTAGAGTGTGGCTGCAAGAATTCTCTTTACTTTTATAGAAGAAGGGGCTCTTGATAGCCTGTCTGTGCCATGATCTGGACCATCGAGGGTACAGCAACACCTACCTTCAGAAGTTTGACCACCCACTGGCTGCTCTCTACTCCACCTCCACTATGGAGCAGCATCACTTCTCTCAGACTGTCTCCATTTTGCAGGTAGAGCTCCACTATGAAAAGCAAATTTGATTCCCACTCTGAGAATTGTGCGATTCTAGTGGCACAGCTCATGGGCTGCAGTATAGGTAGCTCTAGGATCAGAACATATTGCGGTGCTATCAATATATATTGCAGTACAGTGGCAAAAATTGTACTTTAAATTGGGGATGTGCTTTTCAAACTTGAAAATGTAAAAAATTGGGAGATGCTGTTTCAAACTTTGCGTCCTCAAGTTGTAGGTAGAACTTAGAATAGCCCTTTTGCCACTTGTCATAAATCAAAATTCCTCCTCCTGAATCAGGAGGACCTGATGTTGTTTTGGGTTTTATTTCAGATAAGATGGATTCCACTCAGAAAAAATACAAACTATCATTACAGTTTACAAAAACATATATTTGCTTATCCATATCGATACTGCATGTGTATTGTTCCCGCAGTCATAAAGGATGAGAGAAGGTCAAAAGAATGCAAAGATGGAAATATTGTCAACGTAAACAAACGGCAATAAAATACAATGGGCATTTGTCCATGGGTGTATCAGAGCAAGGACAAACGCTCGCCAACATGTTTTTTTGTTTTGTTTGTTCCGAAAACACTTAAACACATGGTCAACATATTTTGTGATGGTTTAAAATCTTCCATTTTTATTATTAGTCTTTTGGAGTCTAGCTGAACTGAACGCCTCATAAGTGGAGCCTTTGCTTTTTTATTGATCTCTTTGTTTCTCATAGCTGGAAGGGCACAATATTTTCTCCAACCTGAATTCCAGCGAGTACGAGCAGGTGCTAGAGATCATCCGAAAGGCCATCATCGCCACGGACCTGGCCCTTTACTTCAATAACCACCAGCAACTGTCAGAGCTTCTCACCTCTGGTGATCTAGACTTCAACAACCACTCACACAGGTGAGGCCACACCAGGTCACCCATGGACGCTTGAAATCTTTGACGCTTCGGAGTTGCAATATTTTGGTTCAAAGTTCAAAGAATGCTGGCAACCCTTTATAATCCCGTGCTTTGCTAATGAATGTCTGACTGACTGCTATAATACACTAGTCTTGTTACATGCAATAGTTTGAATATATTTTGATACAGACATGATGGAGAAAGCGGTGATCACGTCCGCCTCACATTCCTAAGTAGGCCCAGAGTGAGTAATCTGGACATTCTGGCAAATTCCCGCTGGGGTGCTGCAGTAAATGCTGCACTGCAGGTTGCTATTTCACACCTGCTGATCACTTTTAATCAGCAAATCATTCACGACATTTGAATCCAACCTTGTCATGCAGTTGTATCAACATTCAATTTGGCAAGTCGTTATATTATCGATTAGCACTGACTGCATGGCTATGTTTGTTTAACAACCGTCCCATGTCACTAAGGTGTTAATAGTCCTGTTAATAGTGTAGTGGGGCTATCGGCGGGGACCTGTTTTTTTTTATTTTTTATTTTACAACCAAGTAAGGCTACAATCAAGTTTACATAGGACCGGAAAAGAAAGAAGACTTCTAGACCTTAGTAGTAAATTATTCGAGAATGTTGAAATCTAGATGGTGCCTCCACTTAGTGGGGAAATTATCATTATATTATAAAACTTTATTTTTTATCTTGCTAAGAATAATTAAAAGTTTTTTTTTTGTTTTAAGTTGGTCATTAAAATCGATACAAACACAATCAGTTTGAAGTTTTGTTGAAAACAACAAGGTTAAAGACAACAAAAGAGGTGTTGCATTCCACAAAGTTCAGGTTTTGTAGTTGCAGGCTTGATGATGCGCAGGTGCGTTGTGACCTTACAAACGTCTAAACAAATCGTCTCTTCACTTTCAAATCAAGCAAAATGTGAGATGTAGATGAGAAAAAATTCTAAGTTGATTGTAGTTGATGATGACATTTAATGGGCAGCAAGAAACCACGTCCATGTACATGATCTCAAACGGAACAAAAGCTAAGGCTAATGTTGCGAGACACCACATGAAGCACAAAACAGTTTAAATGCACTGGAGAGTCCAAAGAGAGCTTCCTTGTCCACTGGAAATCATTCAAAAAGTCTCTCTTCAGTTTTAAAATGTATTTTCAAAATCCTTATTTTACACACGTAAGGCTAAAAAATAGGCTAATAAATAACATTAGGATTAGCATGCTACATCACGTATTAGCATTTGGATTATCTGCACCAAAAGATGTGAATTTAGCACAATAAAAATAATAATGACTCCAGCTACTAACGGTCCAAAATGAGCCAATGGACCGCATCCACTTGTTTCACACACTATTTTTTTTTTACCTGTTATAGGACTGGGCGACAAACCCCTTCAAAAAAATTATATTACAACTTTAATTGAAGTAATGAAGCAGTGTGTGTCAACGGTCATAGCTATTGCAAGAAATAAATAAACAAAAAGGCTGGTCATAGCTCATGGATAACTTTCATTAATGCCACAATTAAGCAGTCAATAATATAAATATGTCCCTTAAACTACTAATCTAGCATTTTCCCACTTGTGCATAACATTTGATTTCACAATTTATTTAATTTTCAAAACATTGATTTTCAAATAACCAATTAAACAAATGAATTTGTTTGATTCCTCAGGCTTACCAAAATGACTTATTGAGTATCCACATCCTTCACTCCTTAACACACGATAGCTAGTGACTAATGGTTTTGTTCTTGTCATTTAAATGCAGCAATTGGCATACCACTGCCTAAAGCAGTAGAAGCAGAAAAATAAAAGTCAACCCAAAAAACAACAACAGAAGCGCATCAGACTAATCAAATATTCAATATTTTTCTCAATAGTCAATGCAAGTTTATTTTCCTCTACTGCTTAAGATTTGCAGACTTTTTGCAAGACTATTTGTAGAAATAGTTGTGAATGTGGGCGGCAACAGTTTTTTGGCTAATCTGTCCTTGTGACTGCCTTCCAACCAAATCATGGTGTATTCTGCCTCTTGCCCAAAGTCAGAGGAGATAGTTACGTGCAACACTAATAACGACAAGCAGTATAAAAAATGGATGATTTTTAATACAGTACATGTGTAATTTACCACTACTTTAAGGTGAAATACTTTATGACAATTGTTTCAACAATTTTCTCATTGTGTAAACATTGTTATAAGATACTATGACAGTTCTTTCAACAGTTTTATCATTGTGTTAACATACACATTTATTATATTCAAAACAAACTTTTTACTAAATATCATTGCGTGACTCGCTACGGTTACGGGCAAAGAAGAAAAACGTGTATTTTTATATAATTTCTTGTCCTATAAAGTGAAAGCTATAATGTGTTTTTAAACACTGGAAAAGCTTATCAGCCTATATTTCTAGCTTTTAATCTTTTTCTTTTAGTATGGTACAGATGAGTTGGGCAGATTCTCACACAGAAATACTAGTGAAGGGTATATCAGCACTCAAGGCGATAATGTAGCTTTGCTCGCCTCCAGGGACCGTGTGATTGGTCTGATGATGACAGCATGTGACCTGTGCTCTGTAACTAAGCAATGGCAAATCACACGACTCACAGCCAACGACATCTACGCTGAATTCTGGGCCGAGGTACATCAATGAATGCAATTTCAAAATAATGTGCATCTGCTCTCAGAGTTTCAAAAAGTTTGAATTACTATCAACGTTATTGCATAAATGGATTTCATATCAATGTACTTTTTGCTTTCCAACAGGGAGATGAGATGAAGAAGATTGGAATGCAGCCCATCTCAATGATGGATCGAGACAAGAAGGATGAAGTCCCTCAAGGCCAAGTAAGACCACAAGTTTTACTCACTTTAAAGATGTCATTGTTTTATAGCCAGCACATTGTCAACAAAGTTGTGATTCATGTACTCCTCTCAGAAATGTAAAAGTCCATTATTTTCGAGCCATAGTTGTATCCAGGAACGTCACCAGTTATTACATAACATAGGACATAGAACATAACATAGGACATAGGGGGATTTGCGGAATGTGAACGAATCCAAGGACTGACAAAAATGTGTAAAAGTTTAGCATCAACATATTAAATTTGAAGGACCCTAATAGAACAAATGATTAATATAAATAAACATGTTGCTGTATTTATTTTTTATTAATACAGTACTACAGTATATTTAAAAAGGCCATATACACAGTGTGTATATATATATATATATATATATATATATATATATATATATATATATATATATATATATATATATATATATATATATATATATATATATATATATATATATGTATGTATGTATGTATGTATGTATATATGTATTAGAGAGAGAGAGAGAGAGAGAGAGAGAGAGAGAGAGAGAGAGAGATGGAGCGTTAGTGCATTTAATCATTTTATACTGCATGTCTAATATAAAATAAATAAAGCTGCAGGGAATAGATTTTGATGCACCTGTCCAAAATGATTAAAGAAAAATATACCCCAATGATGTTTTAAATCAATAACAAAAGTCATATTAAAGTGACTGCCTTGACAGGCTAATTTGGTTTTATCTCCTGGCGTGCTTTGCTTTCAAGTAATTACTTTCCTATATAATGCAAGTTGCCTGAAATGTTTCATATTAATCTCCATATTGATTTGCATATGATGCCTAGACTGTCTGAGTCACAAATGACTTCATTCTGTGAAATCCTTGACTTATATTCTGATAATTCTGCTGTTAAGCAGGAGCTAATTAATTGTTACTGCTGATTCCAGCAGTAATGAAGACCTACAACCTTCTTGACAACAACAGCCATCCTTCCAAGTTCTTTCTCTCCTTTCCGCTTTTAATCGCCCTGTTTGCTAACAAGGCAATCAAATACTGATGTGCCTGGACTATCAATGCCGATTCGTGTTTACTGATGCAAGCGCATTTTACGTTGCACTTATGCACTATTGGGAGAAGTGAAAGTGAAGCCACTGATGGCTATTTTAAGTTGATAAGTCAGGTCATAGACAAATCAGGGAACGTAACGACTGTAAATGAGAACATTCTCGATGTGATTAATGAAATGACTGAATAATGATGCATGACAAGGGGTGTCCTGAAGAAAAAGGAAAAGCCTCGAATTTATAATCATATTTTATTGAAAATGATGAATTAGGAGTGTAAATGCTTTCAATAATTTTATGACCATTTTATATTTGACATTTTGTCCTTTTTGGAAAACTAAATGAATGAAACAGAAATGTATTAAAAATGCAGCCAAATCACTTAGAGGCTTTTGCAGCCCCTAAAATAAACCAAAAGATGCCGCCAGTTGAAGCTTTCCAGAGTGTGCATTGGATACAGTCTAAATTCAGGGATTTGCTGAATATGCCTCTTTTTTTTTTAATAATTGTAAACTATTTAGCACAATGTCTTGCACAGTTTCTATTAGATTGCATGTGACATCGAACATGAGGTCTTATGGAAGCTGGGGTCATTTCTTTTTACTGCATCATCAATTGAAAAAAACGTTGAAATAAAGAAAATACCAGCCGAAGTATTGCCTAGTATCTGAGTTAGACAGAAAGACTTACTATTATGGTTCGCCCCCCCAAAGAAATATTTGTTGCTAAAGACAGTAAAATGTATGTTGTACCATTAACATTGAACGTGTCATATTAGCAGGATATTTCAGTGGTGAATAATTCATACATGCATTTTGTGCAGGTGTTAATTTTTATACTTTGATTCTGTATAATGGTTCTAATTACTCTCCATTTTTAGGTGGGATTCTACAATGCTGTAGCAATTCCATGTTATACGACACTAGCAGATCTTTTCCCTCCATCCAGGCCACTTCTAAAAGCGTGCAAGTAAGGATTCCATAATGCATGTCTCACAAAATCTAAACAGATTTTGTTTTTCATCCATCCATCCATTTTCTCCGGCCGCTTATCCTCACTATGGTCACTGGCTGGTGCCTATCCCAGCCATAGCCATCTTCGGGCAGTAGGCGGGGGCCACGCTGGACTGGTTTCCAGCCAATTGCAGCAGATTGTGTTCTCCATTCATTATCAAATCCAAGTATGCATGTTGAATTGGCTTTATTGTCAAATCCAAAAACAAAAGCAAATAAGATTATGATGTAATAATAAATAACAATGCTCAGTTTTGATTTGCACTTAATTGTCAGTGATTATGTTAATTATAATTATACTAAGCTGCAGTTGTTGAGCACTTGCAACACATATTGTGACCAGTGGATGTGTGTATCACATTGCACATTAGTATTTAATTTTGATGCACAAGCTTGCAATAGTTTAGTATTTATGATTGCCATAGCAACCTTGCGCAAAATCTTTATTTAAATGTGTCCAGCCTATGAGAACCTCCATCTTGACATTTGTCTTGCTTTTGTTTTGTTTTTTGTTTTGTTTTTTTTTTAGTTTTTTTTTTAGTTTTTTTTGCTTTCAAATATGTCCCCCAAACACCCCTCCCCCCCCATTAACGGGATAGTGTGTGTAGAATGTTGAGGTATGATATTGGTACATCTTAGAATGAGGCTGGAACATGACGAAATGCAGAAAGTAAAGCGCTTTGAATACTTTCCCGTTGCACAGTACATCTAACAGAGGTTTGGGGTGTGAGTCTGAAACTCTCCCCATTCTTCAGCTGGATTTCTCGTGGGTATTCTTGACTTTTTGCACATTCCATAAGTGCACTTATTTGGTACATTGACGCCTCTGAATTGCCCTTAGATGTGAGGGCGAGCAATTTCCTGACAGGTTCAAGGTGTACATCAGTTCTTATCCCAATTCAGCCTGGACTCAAATGAGTTGATGGTACCATAGAAAATGGATGGCAGGAGTTCATTTCAATACGGGGTCGTTGAGTGTGACTGAAGCAGGCGCTATGTGTGTGTTCCAGGGAGAACTTGAGCCAATGGGAGAAGATAGCGCTCGGAGAGGTGGAGGATGTCATTCCTAGCCGGCCTTCTGATTCAGGACCTGTCAAGGTGGACAACTGACTACCAAAGGGTTGACTGCTTGTCATTACGACTTCAACCTGAAACCTTGCCACAGTTCTGAAGCTTTTTTTTTTTTTTTTTTTTTTATTGGGGGGAAGGGGAGAGGGGGGGCAGCAGGAGCTGGATCAGCAAAAAGGCGCCATGACTTAATGAAAAACACAAGTTACCTCAATGGGTGACGGAGGTGTCAATGCTGACGGTTTTAGCGATCCCTGACTAACTGACAGCTATCGGGGAGGATTTAAAACTCAACACCCTACATCCACTCCGTTTGGGGATTCATTTGTTCAAATGGATTTGTGCCATTTTGGTTGTTCCTTTGGCTTTGTGTCGTTTGTTCTTATGATTTTATTATTATTATTATTATTTGAGTTGATTCTTTGCGGTCTTGCATTTGAGAGGCCTTACGCTGAACCTTTCACAGGAAGGCGACGTGAAACCTTGTCGTGTGGGTTCATATTTGAAAATGGTACTGATTGCCTTCTGTGGTAAATGAGTCACTACTACTTCAGCAAGGTATTCAGAGACAGAAGGAATGTGTAGAACATTGAACATGCATGGTGTAATAATGCCACCTCATAGATGAGGGGGACGTCAGAATGTGTTTTCTTTCTTACTTTTGAGCAAAAATCCTTTGCAGTACTTGAATCAAGACACACAACCTGTTTAAACACAGTGAGGGCAGACATCCCGCACCATCTGTTTTCTAACAAAAAAAGGATGAACTGCGACCACAAAAGGACGGGGATTACTGTATGTCAACATTGAAGTTGACCCCCATCACAGCACTGCCCCTAGGCCATCACTTGCACTTGGAACCTTCTGCAAGCGGTCACATGTTTAAGACGGCTTAGAAACATTTTACAATGGATTTCCACGCATAGAAGATGAGACTTGAGCACTACTCCGTGTCGTCAGTGTCAAATCTGATAAGCTGCATGTAACTCTGGGATTGTTCCGCAAGATTGTTGCTTGACTTTTTGCAGGTGTGTTTAACACGTCACCATCGGCTCGTTGTCCTGCGGAAATGATTTTCCAAGATCTTCCTGAATACGTTTCGAATGGTCATTCCAGTGGACGTAGTCCCTTTAATAATTTGGTTCACAAATGCTAAGTTGGCCCCAATCGTGTGAATGTGCACTTTGCCCATTTCCAGTGGATACTCAAAAAGTCTGCACACCTCTCTTCAAATGCCAGGCTTCGATCATTTTGAAAAAAAGTAACATTGTTAATATGAGCTGTGGAGAGAAATTAACAATTGAGATCGGGAGGTTGCACAAGAGTGCAAACGCTGTCATTTGAACATTGATGTGTATACTTTTGTATCCAACGTATGTTCTGTTGATGCCATGAATGCAGCATGTGCATTTTGTGCGTCCTGTCTTACTGTTCAAAATCGCTTCCAGTAAGTTCCAACCAAGAGCGACAATTAGCATGCACTTAAACTAAAGTTGATATATAATTTGCATATAAAGTACAGTAATAGGTGCGTACCGTGTACAATCTAGAATCGATATCTGCTCTAATGGTGCTAAACTGAATGGCAGTCATGCACTTTCTGTGAGTGTGCGCGTGTGTTTGCAAGAGTGTAAGAGTCTATTATAAACTTTCACCCCACATGGTTGAGAACACGGTGAAGTCCACAACACTGCACTGTTCCTTCTACTTTTAAGCACCAGTTATATCATCTGCACTATGTTTAGCATATCTTTATCCTTATTCTTGGTGATGATTATTATTAATATTATTGCTATTAAACCTATTATTTTCTTAATTAGAATTAAATTTTAAATTAACTTATATTTTTTTATACAAAGAAAAATAATGTTGGCCTTTTTTGTTTGAGACACAAACAAAATGGTCATACATGTTACTGTTACCCAGAATAATTGAGGAATGTTTCAAATGTAAACGTAAGAGCAGTAGCCAAAATGAATTTTATTAAATACATGAAAAATACAACATTGTGTTGAATCGTTTTTGTGTGTGTCGTAGTTATTTATCCATTTTACACTTGGTACACACACAGTTCACACATAGTAAAACTGTCGAGGCCTAAAGGACGTATCCGCATTTGTGCAAATGTGTCATTGTAAGGGTCTTAAGAAAATGCCGGAGCAGAGTTAAGTCCAACAGAGACCTCCTGGTAGTGTTCAATGACGTCTTTGATGATGTGTGTGAAGGCTCATCTGTATTTGGATGCATCCTGAGGGAAATTAAGCTCGTTCCATTTCCACTGTACCCACTGGCTGTTTTTTTTTTTTTTTTTTGGGAGCGTGCTGTCACATGTGTGAGATGGGAAGGCAAGTCCCTAACGTGTCAAGCAGGCAAAAGCGGCACAAACAGCGGTCCTTGAGAGTCAACTAGCAGTGGACATCGAAGGTATAAGTGACCTGACACACATGTATTTTATACATAATAGTGGATTAATATTCATATTTATTGGCTTGAATGTGATCGGACGATAATTAAAATCAGTGATTGGCTGTAATGTCAATTTCCCAAGCGATTAAATATGTCTTTGATCGCTTCTGCAAATTCTATGTTGAATGAATAATTTGAGAGGAAACGATATGCTACTTTTTTGCACTAGTGTGACTACATTTTATATAGTGGAATATTTTTTGTAGCATCAGTTCCTTATTTGCATTGTTTACTTTGTACTCTAACGTGTTTAAGTTACAGTGCAGTAATTTGATTTCAGTAAGTTTGGAATTTATTATTTCTGTCTCAAGTTGATTGTGTTCGACGTGACTAAACTTTTGCTTTATATCTGTCAAGTCTTGAGAGGTCACTGGTGTTTTTTGTTTTTTTTATCAGTGCATCCCTGTGAGTTTTGGGCATGTCACAGATGGTTAAACCATGGTAAAAATGCTTTATTTTATAAAATATGTATACTCTATAAACAGTATACAAGTATATGCAGAAACTTAGTTGTTTAAGAAGAAATATTGCCCCGTCTTGTGATTGGATCGGTGATTGCTTATTTTTAAATTCTCTGATCTGCGATTGGCCCCAAAAGTCCTGACAGCATGAGCTCTAATTATCCATCAATCCATGCATGTTAACTGCTTATCCTCACAAGGGTCGCGGAGAAGCTGGAGCCTATCCCAGCTTCTTCGGGCAGTGGGTGAGCTGGTTTCCAGTCAATCACGGGGCACACATTATTCACACATACAAACACACTTAAGGACAATTTAGAGTCCAGATAACAAACTCCAGGCCAGATCTGGCCCGCCAAATCATTTTATGTGGCCCGCAAGAAGCTGATTGGACTTCATGTTTATGGCAAAAATGTCAAATTTGCAAGTTGTCTTCAACTTTTAAAAGTTTTGGGGGGAAAGAACTACCCAGATTTGTTCCCAATCTCTTTTTTGAACAGTTTTTAGCAGCCTCTGATTTCCATCTCGAAAAGTGTGTGACGAACTTGAAAATTTATTTGACTTTACAGTCATTCCGGCCCTCCGACAGAAACTTCCACTGCAATGTGGCCCACGATAAAAATGAGTTTGACACCCCTGATTGAACTGAACATACCCACCGTGCATGTTTTCGGGGATGTGGGCGGAAACAGGAATACCAGGAGAAGAGCCACAAAGGAACTGGGAAAACATGCAAGCAGCGTGCACCACACTAATGGGAGCCCTCCGCTTGTCTCTTTTTTTCATACAGATGTAGGGAGTCTGAGACATACTTTTAAGGCTGCTGCCATTTTAAAGCCCTTCTGGTTTGATGAAAAAAAATTATATATATATATATGTATATATATGTATATATATATATGTGTATATATATATATATATATATATATATATATATATATATATATATATATATATATATATATATATATATATATATATGTCCAGAATACATTCCTTGTCAGTTTGTAGGTACTTTGGCTGGAAAGTAGTGCTCAAAGTCCTTACCAAGAAAAATCACAATTTCAAGTAGGACTGTTCAAAGCTTTCTTTTTCTTCGAGGTTCTAGGCTCATTACCTGTTGCTTAAGTACTGTATATTTAAAACTGTATTCTTTTAACATTAACAAAAGCAATATAGTTCAACATTCAACAAAAGTGAACTTGCTAACACTTGTGAGCTAACAAGCTATGAGCTAACAAGCTGTATACTGGCATAAATGATCATTGGTAACTCAATGCTAATTGATAGTTTTCTTTAATTGTAAGTTAACATATTTGTAGCATCTCTCTGATACAAACTCATAAATAAGATTCCCCATTAATTTAAATGAACTCCTCACAAAATATATACATACGTACTAACTGTACTTGGATAAAGAGTTGACATTGATCTGCAGTCAATCATTTGCAGGTTCCATGCATGAGGCTAATCAGGAACTGTCTAACACAAAAACACACTTTTTTTTTTCAACAATAAAATGTCAGCCCTGTAACCATAGAAACATAAAATAAAGACTGAATGGCTCATTAGGTGTCAGAATATGTAGTTTATTATTAACAAAACAACTACTGGGAATAAAGAAATAAAATACATACAGTACTTGTGAGGTGGCCGACAAATTGATTGGGGTGACCATTGCCATCCCTGGCCACCACCTTCTAGCGCCACTGAAAAGGCCTAAGATCAGGGAATGATGGTGTATGCACACTTATTTATTCTTTATACTCATTCTAGCTTCAAAGCTATCTGAGCAACCACAGATATCAGTGATGTGAACAGGGTCAAATTACAAAATTTTCACACAACTTTTTTTTTGTTACATAAATGTAATGTATTGGCGATGAAATAATATTAGTTTTAGTTTTGAGCAGTATCTATGTATAGTATTGAATATTCCTCTTTCGCATATCGTTATCGATCTAATGTACTAAATGGGCAATCTTTGATTGTGATTTTCAAGAGCTCAAATGTTGAGCAAGCTATATACAAAAACAGCTCAATTTTTGCTTTTTAATTTATAGAAAACACTGGAAAAAATTAAATGTTTCTACTGCCCTATATTGACATGTAGTGGCCACTTTGACCGGAGAATCAATTGCCAATTATGCTCTTTGGTACAGAAAAAACTACAGGAAAAGCCTAAATAAATGAGAGTGAAACGGAAGAACACACACTATTATAGAATGTTCTATTCATAACAAGCCTGGAGGAATAAAACATAAAGCATAGTTCATGAGACACTGCACTGCTCTATCCTGCATGTAAACCCACATTTACAGTAAGTCAGTCACATTATCCTTTGGGGCTGTTGCACATGCTAACCTCAAATCATATGTCTGTACTGTACTATGAACAAATAATCACTTTGTCATTTCGACAGGCATAAAGAGAGTCCAGTGTACTATTGTGCAACATGCTCTCATGAGAGTTTAGGTTTAAAAACGTAAACGTTTTTTTTATGAATACAGGAAATCAGAACATTTTCAGTTAAGAAAGTATGGGTCATTGTTGAATTGTGTTTTTCTTCTTGTTCAGTGAAATGTAACTATACCCATTTGTCCATTTTCTACTGCTTTTTCCGGGCCCAGTTCCAGCGTCCTGCAGCACACAGACTTTTATGTAAAACCCACGTTTGACAATGATTCTTCTAAACTAGTTGTTGTCTTTTCTGTATTACATACAGTATTACATATTGCATTTTATCAGTTTGCTTAGACTAAGACAGATAATGACTCTGATTGCCTCAAACCTAAGACAGTTTGTCTGAAATCAGCAAACTACTCAAGGGAGTTTGACCTTTCGGTCTACATGTCATCACTCTCATTTTAGCTTTGAAGATAACAGCGACTCTCATATATCTTAACGCTGCATTTTCCAATCAGAAATCTGGAAGAAAAAAAATATATCACAGCAGTGCTGAAAATGGAGACACTGCACATGGTCACAACAAGACAGTAACTGGTTGTCTTTATCACAGTATGTAGGATAGTTGGACAGGGAGATGTGACTATATACACAGTGTCCCCACCAAAAATAAACACGTGTTTTGACTTCCCCTTCCCGCAATATTGATTTTTAGATTAATCTTTGCTCCTATCCTATTGGATTATATTTCATATTTTTTCTAAAGTCCTCCTGTCTGTCAATCATCTGGGACATGCTCCACCTTGCCATAGATCCTAAAGAGGAGAAGCAGTGTAAAACAATAACAACAAAAGAATGGTCTTGTTTAGTATTACACAAAGCAAACATTATTCTCATAAAGACAACGAGCACATTTCCTTTTTTAACACTAGAGGGCGGCATCGACTTGAATATAATTCATAAGCATTCGTTTTTACCACGCCTCATCATGTTAGTTACATTGAATTACTAATAGATATAATTCATTTAAATGCCATAATTATTTAACGAATAATGATCCTCTCATCTATTTCCCAAAGTCCATTTGTTTAAAAGTATATTTTGATTTCGTTTTGAAGGAATTGTTGTGGCAAATGGGACGGTTTGGACGACGCAACCAGGACAAATTATCAGTCTTAAATACGTAGTTTGCAATCTGAAGAGAAACAATTTGATAATCCAATTGTTGACTTTTGTGGGGGTCCACCGCCTGCCCGCTAGTGAAAGGAGCCCAAGAAGCCTTTTGACAAACAAGTGAGCTGGTGGGGAAAAAATATTCGGAATCAAACGACAGTCGAAACACCATGATTTATATGCCAACCAATCGCAGGGCACAAAACCATTCACACTCAAATGCGCTCCAAGACAATTAAGAAAGTCCAATAAATCTACCACGCATATTTTGCGTACTGTACTATATTTGGGAGGAAACAAAAAAAAAAAAAAAACACGACTTCTGTACTGTGTGGCGGATTTACTAACAAGTCTGCCGTCGTGCTGCCTAGTTTGCAAATAGTGTATTTTTTTCCTTTATTTTTTTTTTCATTATTATGTCACTTGTTTTCTAAAATGTATGGATTATAAAATGGAGAATTCACTTACTAACTAAAAAAAGAATGCAATGTTGCGTAATTGCACATGTTGCTGCCTTTCATGAGGGAACGATAAGATGCTAATTCACAATAAATTAGTGTAAAATAGTTTGTTATACAATTGAATTCCCATTCATCGTGAGGTTTTCTTCATTGCTTTTTTCACTTTTTAGTATTATTTTGATGTTTAATTATATTAATTGTTTAATTATATTATATTTAATATTTACACTTACATAATTTTATAATTATATTAATGTGGGTTGATCTTAGAGTTTTTCAGCATCATTTTTTTTTATACCACCTTTGTTTAGGGCAGTCATGTTGTCATGATAGCGGCTACAGTATGAATAAAACCTGTAGAATGAATATGATTGTTTACCATTACCAAGTAATCCCATTAGTCTCATAGACACATTTGTGATAAGATCAGCTCTTTAATCTGCTCAATAACCAGAAAAAAAAGAAAAGAAGAAGATTAGGTAGGGACTCATATTTATTGATTGGAGCTGACCTTTGCCCTCTTGCAGAACAAGTGCCCTGCTGTCTGCCAGAGCCAAATCGCAGGCCAAAGTCTGCTTTCAGTAAGAGCTGAGTGTTGTTGTCATCGCTTACTCACAGACTCCTCTCACGCAGCTGACAACACGTCTGACATTCTTACGACCATGTTGCTTCGGACCATTACTCTTCTTCTACTTCTTTGCATTTCTGCTGGTGTGTGTGCCACTCTGGGCCACTACCAGTCCACAGCACAGGAGGAGCCTACATTGGATCCACAAAACACTGCTGTGGAAGACACCGAACTGTACGAAGACCAGAGCGTCAAACTTTCTGAAATACAAACGGACAAATCTCCTGAAGAAGTCGAAGGGCCTGGAGAAATCAGCAAAGACGTGGAGGACCAGGATCAACCTAAGAATAAAGAGGAGATGGGGGAGAACAATGAAGTTGAGACAGTCCATGTGAACGTTCCCGCACCACTTGAAGAAAACAACAGCAGCTGGAGCCTCATTTCAATTAGGAACAGTTTCCAGACAATGCACGGCTACTTTGACTCCCTGGTGGAGCTAGTGGGGGGCCACAATGGCGTTTGTCAGTATCGCTGCAGATACGGTGAGTGTGGTGGCTTACATGCACTCCTCTTTTCTGGTCAAACTAAAATCTTTTTTTCGTAACATTCTCTGTAATGATGAGAAATCCCAAAGGTGGCTTTCTTGATGTTGCATCTTAAAAAACCCGGGATGTTCAGCCATGATTTGGTTACGTAACAGAGAGACAAGCTTTCACTCTGTTACTTCTTATATGTTAAAGGAACAACTCTGACATCACATCATATCTCATCATGTTTTTTGTGGAAGGGTTGAATTGCACTACTAGTTGCAAGCGATTTTAAATACACATTAAGTTCCTCAGTGGGATTCTCTGTCCCATATAGGGCTACCTAAAATAATTCTTACAATCAAATGCAGTGTTTAATGCAGCTCTTTATGATATCCTATTATAGGCTACTTAGCGGTACTTATGTGGCACATTTCATATACAAGGTACTAACACGGTCTGATTTTACATTGTTAAAAGTCGAACATCTTAAAGTTGACCCTCTAAAATCATGTAATAAGAAAAGAACTTCATGCGACAAAATCTAGAAATAAGAGACAGCTTACTCAAGTCATTAAAATGATGTATAAGGCAAGTAAAAGATTAGACACAAATATTTTACAGATGTTTTTATATGTAATGAAAAACAAAAGAGTTTTCAGCCTGGATCTAAAGCTTTAACGCTGGCATCTGCTTCACTTTTGTTGGCAGCTTATTCCATCCGCGTGCTGCACAGTAGTTATTACATTGCATAAGTGTACCTAAGGGTGTGAATGTTATCTTCTATGTCTCTTAAGGAGAACTTCCTCAACCTCGCCCTGGCTACAAGCACCAAGAGCCCAATGGCTGCAGCTCTTCCATGGTGGGATTTCAGGTGGAGGTTGCCCTTAGTGGCCTGTTCATGGCACCAAACAGCCAATATGCACAGTTTGATTAGCTCTTGATATAAATGTCAATTTAATTGGCGTGAACACAAGCGTTTCTCCTGTGCCAGATTGATCTTGGCATCCCAGCCATGACTGAGTGCTGCAATCAGCTTGACGTGTGTTATGACAACTGTGGCATCAACAAGTATGACTGCGACACCAAGTTCCGCTCTTGTCTTCATAACATCTGCTCTGACCTGAAGAGGAGTCTCGGATTTGTGTCCAAAGTACAAGGTGAGAAAACAGGAAGTCTTTATTTAAAAAAAAACAAAAAAAAACACTGGTTGTGTCATTACTTTAGCTAATGCTAAATCCTATTACAGATGACAGTTCAATAGCATGTACTCGCCTTCATTTGCAGACACTATTTTTCTGTAAAACCTTTATCACAAAACTGAAAATTAATTGGCACAACGTAGCTCCCTGTCACACTTTGGAAAGGTGCTACCAAGAATGCTCATCTGATTTGACTACATTAGACGCAAACGCAGAAAGTAGTTCTAGTTCCGGTTTGCCACAAACATCAATGTGAAAAATTCTTATTGGTTCATCATTGTTACACAATGGCAACTGTGTGATTGACATACACATGGTTCGAACAACTGCTTTGCTGACTGGATTTGAAGGGGAAAAAATGGGATGTCATCACATCCTTTATAAAAGTGGAATAAATAAAACAATAGGGCTGGCGAAATCCGTCACATTGAAACAAGGCTCAAAACTGGGATCCATCACCTTACCCTCCTCACTTTCATCTAATCCAGTCCTTCTCAAGTCGTGGGCTATGCCACCCTCAGTCTCTGGCAGTTAGAAACGTTTAAATTGCAATTATTTTTTGTCATTCTAAATCACAATAATTATCAATTATGATCAATCAATCAATCAAACAGCAAGTTTATACTTTTTTCTTCAGGTTGAAATGTTTACAATACTGGTGCTCCTGTGTTGATGTTCAAGATCAATTTACATGTTTTAATATTATTTATTGATTTAACTTTTTTTTCCCAGCATCAAATGGTGCAGTTGGTCAAAATGTTTCTGTTTAAATAAGGATTGGCATATTTTTAGGCACTTTGACGACTAAGATGTAACCTGTATAAACCTAATGAAAAGTAAGTTTAACATTTGTTGAAAGTTCATTTACATTGCTTTTTTGTTCATGTAAAAAAGGATACAATTGTAGGTATACTTATGATGACCTTATTTATAGTCACCACTGTCGGTGTGGGGGCCGAAATGTTCACTCTTTCCCAGGGGGGCTTTGCAAATAAGTGAGAAGCACTGATCTAATCACATTGTGTCCAATAATGTTTCCAAAGCAAATAATTTGCACACATGACAGAAGACCTACAGGTATATCTAGATGTGTAAATATAAACATTGTACTTTCACAAAGGAGAGGGATAATATGCTGTGTGTTTTTTTTTTTTAACATCGCAAAAACAAATATCAATGTTAGTTTGGGGGGGGGGGGGGGGGGAGGGGATTGTGTTGTTTTTTTGTGTTTGGTTTTTTTTTTTCGTTTCATGTAGTTTTTGTGTAAGGATTTATGCGTGTACCTAGTATGAGTCTATGCTTTGCTAATGAAAATTCTCTATTTGTGGCTTTACCAATTTTTAGCCTGTGAGTCGATGGCAGATGCCTTGTACAACACAGTGTGGACTCTTGGATGTCGTCCTTACATGAACAGCCAGAGGGCAGCATGTGTGTGTGAAGGCGAGGAGAGGGATGAACTGTGACGCTGAACATCATGGACAACTTTTGCATCGAGGAAAAAAATATACATACTTTTGCACAAAGAGAACTATGACAACGAACCCCCCCCCATAATGAAATTCATTGTTTGGGCGTTACAGAAAACAATCTCTTTCTATTGCATACATGTTCAGGTCCATTCTTAGACCTGTACCACTCCATTAACATTCATGTAAGACTCCAAACAAAGGAAGTGTTTTGTGGATGTAAAACTCAGTGTAAGTTATTTGCTATTTATGAATGTAAGAAGAAGTGCTCGTCATCTACGCTCACCAGACACGACATAAGGTACACTGCAGTATAACTTAATCAAATATTAAATTTCATTTAACAATAAAAATGATTGAACTAATCACAATAACATACCATCATATAAACCTACATCAATAAACATTGGTAAATGAACAGCACTTATATAACAATCTTGACCTGCATTAAAAAACAACATCATGCAGCTGTAGAGATGTATCTTATTCGGTGTATTTACCTTGATTGTTACTGGTAAGTGAACAAATGCATGTCATGTCTATGCAACATATTTTGTAATGAATGTTCAGAGGTGGCGTAATATAAAACTACTTTGCTGAAAGCTGCAAATGTAAAGAAAAAGCATTGATATTATATACCACTTGTTGTTCCAAATAATATTGTGTCTTCATGCTTCTTACCGATGAAGCACTGTGACCATAGTGATGACTTCATGAACAGTAAATGTCACTTACTATAATGTCTGAAAATTGCAGCGTCGGCAAAGGGACACAGACGCATTGAGTTTAATCCACTTTCCGCCAGTGACAGTCTTTGGTTCAGCTCTACACAGTATAACATGGACACCATAGATGGCATTATGTATTTTCATAACAAGAACTGTTAGAGAGATGGCAATAATGATGTCATCCGTTTAAATGTTTGACCTCATACCCACCCATAAATTGAGCAAGGAAGAGGAAACTAACAGCACAGTGCACAATGCTGATGTCAGCAGCTATATTTTCTACAACGCCAAGCCCTGCTCCACCCTTCGTGCTGCAACGCAATGCAATGCAGTTGTTGTTTGAAAGGCTGCCCAAAAAGTGCTTCAATTAGTAATCGTTTTTACTATGCAAAGATTTATAACATTATATATATATATATATATATATATATATATATATATATATATATATATATATATATATATATATATATATATATATATATATATATATATATATATATATAGTAAATCTTTCTTTTATTTAAAATTCACAGATTTTATTTAAATGTCCTCCATGATTCACACAAGACTGAAATACTTTCTGTTTTGTTTTGTTTTAATACTAAGTATTGATTTCGGGACAAGGTAACTTTCATTTAAACAATTAAAACTTAGCAATACACGATATTAGTTTAAATTTAACCTGACAAGTGCAATTCAATGATGATATCCATCCATCTATTTTCAATAGCCGCTTATCCTCACTTGGGTCACAGACTTGCTGGTGTCAATCCCAGCTGTCTTTGGGCAGTAGGCAGGGGACACCCTGAACCAGTTGCCAGCCAATTGCAGAGCACACAGAGACTTACAACCATTCACGCACCCAATCACTCATAAGCCATGCATGTTTTAGGAGTTCCCCGAGAGAACCCAAGCGGGCTCAGAGAGAACATGCACACTGTACACAGGAAGGCCGTAGCGAGATGGATATGAACTCAAATCTCTGAACTGTGAGGTGAACGTGCTAACCATTATTTTTATCATCACTTTTAATAAATGGTATTCATACTGCACAATCAAAATGCTACAGTAAACATTATTAAAGTACAGTAATAATAAATCGATATAATTGGGTGAGGTTTTAAAAAAATGATTCGAAACAATGACTAATTAACAAAGATGTCTATTAGTCACAGTCAGCAATCTAAACAACACACTGTCGGGCAAACATAAGCCCACACACTCTCACTATAGCCAGCTGGCTCCCAGCATGCTGCTTAACTCACCCGATTCTCCTTGCCAATGAACATGAAGACAGGAACCTGGTAGTGCCTGGAGAGCAGGTCGTTGGATGAGCACTGAGTAACTGTTTCATCTGAGATACACCTGCTCACAAGACACAGAGTTTTTACAAGGTTGCTCACTGTGCCATCCATTTGTTCATTCTTGATTGCTTATCCTTAGTCGTTCCATTGATTTTGGAAAGTTCCACTGTATTACCAAAAGAGTTTTATCTGCATTCCCCACTTTTAACTTAATTATGTATTGATTTATTTGTTTTATGGACTGGTTTAGTTTGCCTTCTTTTAATTTTGTGTAATTGTAAAGCATTTTAAATAGCTCTTTGTTCAAATTGTGCAATAAATAATAAATAAATAAATAGTGCAAAAATATTGCCCTAAAACGTTCACCTGGCAGTCGATTATGGTTAACGCACACGCACACACGCACACACACACACACAAACACAATTGTGTTTTCCCAATAGCTCATCGGCAACCAAGGGCAGTTGACTTTGGCATTTGATGCGACACATGAGGTTCAATGCCCTATAAATGTCAATCATTTGATTCCCGCGACAGCAGACTACTCTGATATGACAAGTTGCTATGCTGCAGAATCAAATTAGTTTCTTTCGCGAATAAAACTAAATTAAAGAGTAGAATGTATGTGGTACTCAAACTTCTTCAAAGGGTATGGGCTTCCATGTATTGTAGCTCTTTCTATGTAAAAGAAAATTGCTTTCAAGGGAATTTTTCCATACACCGGTTTATTTTAAACATTGTTCACAAGCTAGATAGGTGCGACATCACAAAGCGTTGGAGAGGGTGTTCATCTCATTATTTTTAACTTCCTAATGTTCTCACATTCTGGACACAAAGGGAAGAGCTGTAGTAGTTTGTTATATGGCAATACTGGTGTCAACAAGCAGTTTGCCGAATTTGTTTTTTTCCTCGTTTTACTGACAAAAAGTACTTGTATTACTATACAATTAAATGTGTTCCTCCGTTAAGTGTCAGGGTGCATTTATTTGCGGTAATTTGTTTGACTTTAATTAAACAATAATTAGACCATCATATACTAAAACACAGTGTCAGAGTTATCAATAATGAGAGACTGGAGAAAAACCAAAACTTTGAGTCAAACACGATCTTTTGCAAAAGAGGGAGAGAGCACCAGGGTCTTCCGGTGTTCTGGGGCTCTCCTCCTCATTTTATTCCAAAGATTACAAAGAAGGCGGTTACAAGTTTCAAAATAATACCGAAATGTTTACGTATGTAGTGTGAGTGTGTGTGTGAGTGAGTGGGTTAAGAGGGGTGCAAGCAATGTGTTTTTACATGATAACATATATACATATATACAATTATTCCATCACACAGCATGCTTATATATATTATTCACTGCAGTTTAAAAACTATAAAATATTGAAATTAAACATATCATACTCACCAGAGATGCTGAGGAATTAATTTGTCATCAAATTAAGAATTTTCAATCAATCACCATATGTAATGGCAAACAAAATCCAGGCCATGGATATTGTTCTGTTGCTGTGCAACAGGAATACATTGTAACAATACAGTACTCTCATTAATTAGATGGGATAAAAAAGAAGAAAGAACCAGAATAATTATGCCTTCTGGTGTAAAACGCAAGTGACATGAAAACTACCTCAATGCTTTTGCCTGCTTATACAGGATATTTAAGTAAGCCTGGTTTGAAAGAACTGCAACACTACTTGCACCACAAACAAAACAGCAGATTTGTTTTGCCTTTGCAACTCTGGCCTAAGAGCAACTTCGACTGCAATGTTATCATTGAAGCCATCTTCATTGGTCTTAAAACAACTGCTCATTACCTGTAGAACCAACTAATCTATTATTTATTTGATTAAATACACTCAAATACTATGACAGACACATTTTAAAAAATACAAAAAGCACTATTATTATCTATCTATCTATCTATCTATCTATCTATCTATCTATCTATCTATCTATATATATATATATATATATATATATATATTGGTAGTAAATCTTTCTTTGTGTAGTAAAAATGATTACTGTGGAGTGTGCACGTTCTCCCCAAGTCAGAGTGGCTTCCTCCCACACTCCAAAAACATGCATGGCAGGTGAATTGGACATACTAAATTGTTCTTAGGTGTGACTGGTTCTTCAACTCTCTGTGCCCTGCAATTGGCTGGCAACCAGCTCAGGGTATAGCCCACCGACTGCCCAAAGCCAGCTGGGATAGGCACCAATCAGCGGCTCTAGAAAATGGATGGATCTCATATGGAATGGATGGAACTCATAAAAGTAAATTTAATGAAGTTGTAGTGGTAGCAGTATCAGAAGTAGAAGTGGTAGTTGTGGTAGTAGTAGTAGTAGTTGACATGCATACCCAGACATGTGCGTGAGTCATGGCTGAGTAGCAGCCCTCTGGGACAGTGACACCGGTAGGAATCATGCAGGGATGAGCAGCCATGGCTGCAACCTCCATTGTTTACATGGCAGCCTGCCATCTTTAGAAGACACAAACAAGACAGCAGAAAAGAAAGTTGCGCAGTGCTTACATTAAAAACTGCCGGTGCAGAGAATCCAGAACCCAGTATAGTACAGTACCTTGACAGTTGAACCCGTCCTCATCCAGCACTCGGCCCGGACCGCACTCACACTATCTGGATCCCTATGTGTTGATGCAGAGCTCTGTGCACCCACCGTTTGACTTTTCACACTCATTCACATCTGAACATAACACACGCACACCTGGGTCAAACAACACACGGCTTTTAATTGACTTGGCAGCTAGAGGCATTAAATGAGTCACCCACAGGGATGAGGATGACAAATCCTTTCAAGGCGGACTTTATAATATTGAAGGGGCAAGTGATAATACAGATGGATGAAACAAGAGACCTGTCGGGCTAGAATGAGTTCACAATGTTCACATCTGTGCCAAAATAATGAGATGTTAAGAATAAAAAATAATTTAAAAAAAGCAATGCTCAGTTTTTCTCGGTTTATGAGATACAATATTAAAAAAGGCTCACAGAATAGAAAGTTGCAAAGTTGCGTCGTTCTGAACTAGAGATACAGGAATAAATTGTTTGTTAAATTCCTACCTTTTTGACTGGAACTCATAAAAGTAAATTTAATGAAGTGTCCAGTGAGCATGTATGTTGTAGTCACGCTGAGTGGTTAGTGTTGAAATCATATACCAGGTATACTATACTCCAGGCTCCCTCCCACTCTTCAAAAACATACATAGTAGATACACTAAATTGTCCTTAGGTGTGATTAGGTGAGTGAACGGTTGTTATCTCTGTGTGCCCTGCAATTGGCTGGCAACAAGTTCAGGGTGTCCACCGCCTACTGTCCGAAGACTGTAGGATAGGAACCAGCTAGCCAGTGACCGTTGAGGGTAAGTGACTATAGAGTATGGATGGATGGATATTATTATTATATAAATAACATGCTGCTATGTACAGTATGTGTGGGACAATGCTGTATGTGTGTGTGCATCTCTACAATGATTATGAATTCAAGTGTAATAATGAATCTTTATCTAAATATATGTGCTTCTTTTAATATGGTTTGGCATCAGCAGTTTGTTCACTCACTGACTTGTTCTGAACAGGAAAAGGCGTTTGTTTCACTCACTGATTTGTCTTCAACAGGAAATTATGTTCGCTCGCTCACTGACTCGTTCTTGAATGCCAATAGCATGTCAATGTCATAAAGTCCCTCCTCCGACCGACACTGGCTGCTGATTGGTCATAACTGAGGGTAGAAAAAAAATCACTTCAGAAAGTGACCCGTTCAAGATCAAGATCGCTCAAGATGACTCAAAAGATTCATGAATCACTTACTCCAAAACAACAGTACTTCATAATAACATGTTATATGCAACCCCACTAGTAAACAAAAACATTTTACTTGATCAATTGTGATGTCATTTTGAGGTGACGGCCAGTGACAAAAGATACTGCCCACTGAGATGAATACAATTGGATTTTGCTGAATAATTCATATCCCACACACAATATTAATCAAAAGACCAAATTTGGACAAGTGGTCCTGGCATTGAACTTAAAAAACAATTGGTGTTAAATGTAGATTTTTGTAATGTAAAGCAGCCATGTCTCAATTCCCCACAAATAGTGACACCCAACTGTAAATCAGTCGCTGAGAAAAAATAGAAATGATTAGAGTGAGGAAGTTACTGGCAGAATAAATGAACTCTTTGAGAAAAAGTACTCATAAAAGTAAATTTAATGAAGTGTCCAGTGAGCATGTATGTTGTAGTCACGCTGAGTGGTTAGTGTTGAAATCATATACCAGGTATACTATACTCCAGGCGACTGTAAATCAGTCGCTGAGAAAAAATAGAAATGATTAGAGTGAGGAAGTTACTGGCAGAATACATGAACTCTTTGAGAAAAAGTACTCTCAGAAGATTTTGACCTTTCAGTTGAGAATCAAGATGCATCTGAAACCAATCACCTTTACAGGTGAATTTGACCTCCTCTAAATATTACACATTTACAACTGTTTCTCGTTCAAGCACTTTTTACGCAAAATCCTCTGTAAAATGAGCTGAGCTGATTGAAAGAGCACTTGATTCTTTATTCATACCGAGCCAAATCACAACAGAAGTTATCTCGAGGCGAAAATGGCTGCTTCCTAACAGAACACAGCCATGACTCCATGGGGGGGACACCATCTGCCTCAAACAGTTGGGTTGAGCTGGATATGCTGGATAGGAAGAATAGTAAGGATATTATTGCATAAAGCAATAGCAGTTAAGGAATGCAATTTTAACACAAGCTGACAATCAGATTGATACTTATAGTGCTCCTGGTAGAATTAACAATGAAATACGTGCCATTGAATCAGTTAACAAGATGAGATAAATACCCTTACTAGATGTTTAGAGATAAAATGTGGGTGGAAGAAAGGCCATTTGAGGACAATCAACAAAATGAGCAATTGATGCCCGCTTCCTTCTTGTGTAATTAAGATGCAAAAAGGGAAAAACCAGGGGGATGTGATGGCGTTTTATTATTGCTGCTGGCTTTCCATTTAATTCAATTGATACATAAAGGTTTATGGTAACATTAACAACAAACTATGTCAAAGTCTACGGAATTCAGCACAGTTCTTTGAAAAAACACAATACCTATTAAAGTGGGGAAAAAAAACATCCGTTTTTTGCCCAACATTAAGTATGCTCTTACATCATTCATTACAGGACTTGTGAAAACAAAAAAACTGTCTTCAAAAACATGACCTTAATTAATTGAATGAATGAATGTATGCATTGTTACAGTACTGTATCATACGAAGAACTGTTACAAATGCGTTGGTTATCTGATTTTGTTGCAATGACGTCCTACTGTACACCACTACAAACAACAACAGAAATAATATAGCAAATTTTAAGACTATGAATTTCCCATTATTTATACGTATATGTATGTATGTACTGTGTATCTATATATTACACAACTAAAAGCTTCTCAACATCTCAACAAAGCTTCTGATTTTGTTTGAGGTTTAAATATGGTTTAAATATATATATGTTCTATATATGTTCATTTTAGTAGTAAGTTCATTTTTGAGTAATAAAATGGATTACTAATCATAGCACTTTTTAAACAACCTGTAAAACAACAACTGCTTTGGTGCAGCACCAAGGGTGCAGGAGGGCTTGGCGCTGTAGAAAATATAGCTGCTGACATCAGCATTGTGCACTGTGCTGTGTACTTATATATATGTTTCAAACTCATTGATAGCTGTAACTTGGAAAACTTCCTGCAGTAGCACACTAACCCAAAAAAGCATCATTTGGGGAAAATTACGTTGCAGCAACAGGTCAGCGTGAAGTATTAATTACTGTTCAACATTTCCTTGGGTAAACTCTGCTTTTAGTAGACGCCTCTTATCTATACATTCGTGACTGTCATGGCTCACCTTGATCTTTTTGACAAATCATAAAAATCACTTTTCTATTGTTTCCCAATAAAGTAGTATGTCCTTCTCGCCACAGACAACTGCAATGTCCTTTCGGGATACCCAAAAGTAATTTGAACAATCGACTTATTCAAAGTATTGTGTAAAGCTTCGCAAGGGTTTTATCCCCGCTGTATAGAAAACTGGCCTGTGCAAGAGCCTAATATCCAAGATTATACCGATAAGCTTTTTTTATGGTGTAATTCAAGAATACATTGTACAAAAGCAACTGAAAGATTCTCACACAATACTGAGACACTCATACACCCTGCTGATTTTTTCCCATGCTCATATGGACGACTGAAACACTCACACAGGACACAGACATACATTTTACATTCCAGTTAGCTTTAGCTTCAGTGGTGCATTCTTGTGTGTGGGCTTTGATCAAACCATAATGACAGGCATTTCAAACTTTGTATACATTTGTAGAATATTGTGCACTGTAGAATCATTCCAACAGTCCAGTCTTTGTTTGTTTCTTTGTTCTTTGTCTCAGTTGTTTGTGGGTTATCCTTATTATTTCACAGTACATCCAATCAGATTTCCGCTTCAGTGTGTTTCTATACCAGCGGAACATTCCTAAGGCCTTCAGACTCAGGTTTGCAGGACTGATACAATACAAACAACAGAATTATTAGATTACAACTACTACTAATTCTGTGCGTAAGAGAATTTCAAGCGAAAAAAAATCAAGCCTGTGTTTAAATTACGTGAGGAAGAAAAATGAAAAAAATTTCATTGTCTTTCAGTAGTATGTAAGTGAAACTAATTTCAGTTGCAAGCCAAAATTTTGCATTAAGTGTGATACTTTACAAACACTTCTTTGCTAGCAAGCAAGCAAAGGTTTCTTTCAGCTTGCGTTTTCAGTTTCTCATATGTAATTAAATCAATGAAGACATTAATTCAAGATGCTCCTTAAGGGTAATGAGGTGGAAAATGCCATGGTTTGTTTTTTTGTGACAAGTCCTGAAAATAAGACATTGATTCCTTCTTGGCTAAGGCATGTTTAATCAGCTTTGTACACTTCATGACAGATGCAAAGAAGACATTGCAGCTGAGTACTACTTGTACCATTTTGCAATCTTCTGAAAGCCAGGACAGAACGCTGTATGAACATTTACAGTATGTATGTCTTTAACAAAATATAGTTATCATGCCCATATATATATATATATATATATATATATATATATATATATATATATATATATATATATATATATATATATATATATATATATATATATATATATATGTATAGAGAGAGAGAGAGAGAGAGAGAGAGAGAGAGAGAGAGACTCGCGTTCAACTCCAGCTTTCCTCAAAGTCAAAGTCAAAGTCAAGTTTATTGTCAATTTCTTCACGTGTGCTTAACATACAAAGGAATCGAAATTGCGTTTCTCACTATCCTCTGCGTTTTACATGTACAATAACAAAGTGCAGATGCGCAAGACGAGACAAACCTAAAAGCTAGATACTTATCTATAGTAATGTAAAGTGCAGTATGTGTGTGGAGTTTGCATGTTCTCCCCAAGCCCACAAATGTTTCTTCACGGCTACTCTGGATTCCTCCCAAAAACATGCATGGCAGGTGTATTTGATACACTAAATTTTCCTTAGGTGTGATTGGTTATGTGAATGGTTGTTCATCCGAGTGTGCCCTGCAATTGGCTAGGAACCAGTTCAGGCAGTCCCCCGCCTACTGCCCAAAGTCAGCTGGGATAGGCACCAGTAAGCCTGCGACCCTTGTGAGGAAAAGGGGCTATAGAAAATGGAAGAATGGGTGGTATATATAATATATACATACATATACAGTATATGTGTACATACAGTATGTATTCATTTGGGTATCTGTACATGTTGTATAATTATCCATCTATCTCTCTACAGTATCTACTTACCTTATATACTGTAAATGCATGTGTTTCACCATAACTTTTGTTTATTTACATCTTTAGGCTGGTAGGTTGAACTCTATTGTATGATTCAGTTTCACTCTAGGCAGCATGAGATTTATTGCTTCAACTACGTATTTTAAAATTCCTGGTGCCTAATTACACAGTGTTTATCACATCTATCTAACAGGATGTGCAAAGGAAAAGACTGACAAGACAGCCAAAGTCTTGTTAACATTGGTGACATAAAACATCAATCTAAGGCAGTGTTTTTCAACCTTTTTTGAGCCAAGACACACCTTTTTGAGGGCAAAAATCTCAAGGCAAACCACACAATTATTCAAAACAACACCTCTCATAGGCATCACATTGCCACCGCAAAAAAAAAAAAGGGATAATTTGGAACAGCACAACTGACTATATCTCGCAGACTACTATGCCGCAGCAAAGTGGTTGAGAAAAAAAATAAAAGACAAAAAAGCCAGAAAAACGCAAGCTCCAAAACCTGGATCAGGATTTTATTGATAATTGAATTACATTTCTCTTTTATACATATTTCATAAATGATA